>NC_138302.1:2940000-2970000 GCF_965601325.2 Salmo salar | reverse complement strand
CCAGGTGTCTTGATTTACCTGTCAAGGTAATTTACCTGATGGTTCCCAGGTGTCTTGATTCCTCTGTCAAGGTCATTTACCTGTTGGTTCCCAGGTGTCTTGATTTACATGTCAAGGTAATTTACCTGTTGGTTCCCGGTGTCTTGATTCCTCTGTCAAGGTAATTTACCTGTTTGTTCCCAGGTGTCTTGATTCCTCTGTCAAGGTAATTTACCTGATGGTTCGCAGGTGTCTTGAAAGCACCATTATTTTGGGGATTGCGGAGAGGACGCGAGGAGTCAAACAAACAAAAAAAACGATTGAAATTCACCCACAATCCACCACTTCTTAGCCAATGATCATCAGGCTACAAATATGATGGGGGAAACCGACATTTTCCAATATCAAACCAATCAGAAAATAACTTTTACACGCTCTAGTCTCCCATGATGTTGAGGGGGGATCAGAAGGTGGGTAAAGGTGTGTGTGTGTGTGTTAACTGTAGACGGGTGATGTTGAGGGGGAATCAGAAGGTGGATAAAGGTGTGTGTGTGTGTGTGTGTGTGTGTGTGTGTGTGTGTGTGTGTGTGTGTGTGTGTGTGTGTGAACTGTAGACGGGTGATGTTGAGGGGGAATCAGAAGGTGAATAAATGTGTGTGTGTTAACTGTCGACGGGTGATGTTGCCGGGGGATCGGAAGTCTCCGGTGTGAAAGAGGCAGGTTAAAATGGCCAGAGTGTAACGTGGGTAGTATAAAGAGGACCAAGGCGCAGCGAGTAGAGTGCTCATATTTACTTTTTAATTAATAAACTTTAACAAAAACAACAAAACGACCGAAACCAGTTCCGTCAGATGAACATACACTAAACAGAAAACAACTACCCACAAAAACCCAGGAAGAAAAAAACCCTACTTAAATACGATCTCTAATCAGAGGTAACGAGGATCAGTCGCCTCCAACTGGAGATCAACCCCAACATAGAAATAGAAAAACTAGAACTAAAACATAGAAATAGAAAACATAGAAACCCCCCCCCCCCCCAAAAAAAACCACCCTGACCTACTCTACTATAGAAAATGACATTTTACTAGGGTCAGGACGTGACACAGAGAGTCAGAGTAGTGCAGAAGGTGTCGTATGCTGAGGCAGTGAAGAAAGTAGAGGAGGACGGGTCAAAGGGGCGAGGGGGGGGGGGGGGGGTCCTAAGAGGATCCCAGTGAGTAGGAGATTTATTCCAAGCACAGAAGGATCGGCCAACGTTTGATTTATACTTCAGTAAGGTTGGCTTCTTAACATTCATGTGTTTATTTCACCTTTATTTAACCAGGTATTTATATATATAACCCTTTATTTAAACAGGTATTTATATATTCTATATATAACCCTTTATTTAAAAAGGTATTTATATACACTGATCAAAAAAATAAAGGGAACACTTAACCAACACATCCTAGATCTGAATGAAATAAATAATCTTATTAAATACTTTTTTCTTTACATAGTTGAATGTGCTGACAACAAAATCACACAAAAATAGTCAATGGAAATCCAATTTATCAACCCATGGAGGTCTGGATTTGGAGTCACACTCAAAATTAAAGTGCAAAACCACACCACAGGCTGATCCAACTTTGATGTAATGTCCTTAAAACAAGTCAAAATGAGGCTCAGTAGTGTGTGTGTGGCCTCCACGTGCCTGTATGACCTCCCTACAACGCCTGGGCATGCTCCTGATGAGGTGGCGGATGGTCTCCTGAGGGATCTCCTCCCAGACCTGGACTAAAGCATCCGCCAACTCCTGGACAGTCTGTGGTGCAACGTGGCGTTGGTGGATGGAGCGAGACATGATGTCCCAGATGTGCTCAATTGGATTCAGGTCTGGGGAACGGGCGGGCCAGTCCATAGCATCAATGCCTTCCTCTTGCAGGAACTGCTGACACACTCCAGCCACATGAGGTCTAGCATTGTCTTGCATTAGGAGGAACCCAGGGCCAACCGCACCAGCATATGGTCTCACAAGGGGTCTGAGGATCTCATCTCGGTACCTAATGGCAGTCAGGCTACCTCTGGCGAGCACATGGAGAAATGCCACCCCACACCATGACTGACCCACCGCCAAACCGGTCATGCTGGAGGATGTTGCAGGCAGCAGAACATTCTCCATGGCGTCTCCAGACTCTGTCACGTCTGTCACGTGCTCAGTGTGAACCTGCTTTCATCTGTGAAGAGCACAGGGCACCAGTGGCGAATTTGCCAATCTTGGTGTTCTCTGGCAAATGCCAAACGTCCTGCACGGTGTTGGGCTGTAAGCACAACCCCCACCTGTGGACGTCGGGCCCTCATACAACCCTAATGGAGTCTGTTTCTGACCGTTTGAGCAGACACATGCACATTTCTGGCCTGCTGGAGGTCATTTTGCAGGGCTCTGGCAGTGCTCCTCCTGCTCCTCCTTGCACAAAGGCGGAGGTAGCGGTCCTGCTGCTGGGTTGTTGCCCTCCTACGGCCTCCTCCACGTCTCCTGATGTACTGGCCTGTCTCCTGGTAGCGCCTCCATGCTCTGGACAGTACGCTGACAGAAATGGCAAACCTTCTTGCCACAGCTCGCATTGATGTGCGATCCTGGATGAGCTGCACTACCTGAGCCACTTGTGTGGGTTGTAGACTCTGTCTCATGCTACCACTAGAGTGAAAGCATTCAAAAGTGACCAAAACATCAGCCAGGAAGCATAGGAACTGAGAAGTGGCCTGTGGTCTCCACCTGCAGAACCACTCCTTTATTGGGGGGTGTCTTGCTTATTGCCTATAATTTCCACCTGTTGTCCATTCCATTTGCACAACAGCTTGTGAAATTTATTGTCAATCAGTGTTGCTTCCTAAGTGGACAGTTTGATTTCACAGAAGTGTGATTGACTTGGAGTTACATTGTGTTGTTTAAGTGTTCCCTTTATTTTTTTACTATGTTACCCAACTAATTCTGATTCGTCCACAACAAACTGTATACATTAAATTCTTCTGTTATGTATGTAGACCACTGTATGTGCAACTTTGTGTTGGTTGGGAATGGGATGTACACTGTGTACATTGTTTTTGTGGGAAAAATAAAATATATTTGTTACTGTGTATTTGTGTGTTCTGAGTATAAAAAAAACAATATTCTCAAATATTTTACAACACACTTATGTATGTACTGTCTGTAGTAATGGCAACACTGAACCAAAACAAAAAAAGGCCTAAGTCATTATGATGAATGGAGAAGAAGTGTTTTCCATTGAGCACATCAGTGTTCAACTAGTTCTTATAAATGTCTATTCATATGATGGTTTGTGTGTGTGTGTCATTTGAAAACAAATTACAATTTTTGATAAGAAATAACATTGTTTTGAATGTAAAGTTTCATTTTGCTGGAGAATTGAGGGTGTTTTGCCTATTGTGTGTGTGTGTAGAGTTCTGAGAATATGAGGCAATGCTTTCAGAAAATGTGTGTAAACAATCGAGAGAAAAATTAAGACTAATGGAAGGGAATTTGAACGTAGACCGACCAGGAGGTGACTGACCCCATCACACTCCAGTCCAGTAGGTGTCGGTGTATAAAACATCCTAACAGGTTTTCAACGAAGAAGGAAACAAATCCCGAGTCTGTCGGTTTCAACAAGAGTTGTGAAAATGCGTGGTTGCTAACTACGATTTTCTTTTATCACGACTTGATTTTTTTCTTTATGTAATAACGACATAAAAGTCAGACACGTAAGAATATATATATATTTTTTTACCGATTTTTGTAAACATTGTCTAGTCAACTAGTAATATACCGTTGCGTATCAAATGTATTTCCGACACTGTGTTGCTAACGGGTTGCTAACCAGCTAGCTAACGTTAGCCATGCTACCTATCTAGCTTGTATTAACACGAAAACTACTGGAATAATAACAACAAACAAACAAAAACGCTGTTTAATTCCATCTATTTAACTCGTAAAATGTACCACTTGAATCGTCGACTTTTGGTTGACAAACCGTTTTTAAGTTAGTGAGTTTGGTTGCTAACCAGCTAGCTAACGTTAGCCATGCTACCTATCTAGCTTGTATTAACACGAAAACTACTGGAATAATACCAACAACAACACCCAAACAAACAAAAACGGTGTTTAATTCCATCAATTTAACTCGTCCAAAAAAAAATTGAATCGTCGACTTTTGGTTGACAAACCGTTTATAAGTTAGTGAGTTTGGTTGCTAAGTGGTTAGCCTAGCCTAGCCACATCACAACATAACCACTTGACAGCCTGCCAGCTAACTAACTACCGTAAAGACGGTTACCGGTCTCACTTCTACAAACTTAACAGTTATGGAAGATAAATAACCAACTCCAAATGTAACCTTTTTAATTATATTTAAACTAAAAATTTTAATTAAAAATGTCAGCCAGTGGTTTCTCCGACTTGAGGGAAAAGCTGAAGTCCATGACTCCTCACCGGGACAATTATAAAAACAGAGTTACCGGTAAGGACGACAGTTACAAAAACAGAAAAGTTAAAGTTACCGACGGAGGTAACAGTAACGGGAACGGCCGGAAGCGGAAGCACCGAGATTCCTCCGAGGATGAGGTGGAACACAGTGATCCTGCGGAGTCCCGTGAACAGGTATGATGATCCCTGTACCTGCTGTTGACACTGAAAGTTACTTCTCTGACATGAATCCAATTTAAAAGGATGAATCAATATTTCTGTCTTTTGCCCTATTTTCTCTCTCTCTGTCTCTCTCTCTGTCTCTCTCTCTGTCTCTCTCTCTGTCTCTCTCTCTGTCTCTGTCTCTCTCTCTGTCTCTCTCTCTCTCTCTGTGTCTCTCTCTCTGTGTCTCTCTCTCTGTGTCTCTCTCTCTGTGTCTCTCTCTCTGTGTCTCTCTCTCCTCGTGTGTCTCTCTCTCCTCGTGTGTCTCTCTCTCCTCGTGTGTCTCTCTCTCCTCGTGTGTCTCTCTCTCCTCGTGTGTCTCTCTCTCCTCGTGTGTCTCTCTCTCCTCGTGTGTCTCTCTCTCCTCGTGTGTCTCTCTCTCCTCGTGTGTCTCTCTCTCTCCTCGTGTGTCTCTCTCTCTCCTCGTGTGTCTCTCTCTCTCCTCGTGTGTCTCTCTCTCTCCTCGTGTGTCTCTCTCTCTCCTCGTGTGTCTCTCTCTCTCCTCGTGTGTCTCTCTCTCTCCTCGTGTGTCTCTCTCTCTCCTCGTGTGTCTCTCTCTCTCCTCGTGTGTCTCTCTCTCTCCTCGTGTGTCTCTCTCTCTCCTCGTGTGTCTCTCTCTCTCCTCGTGTGTCTCTCTCTCTCCTCGTGTGTCTCTCTCTCTCCTCGTGTGTCTCTCTCTCTCCTCGTGTGTCTCTCTCTCTCCTCGTGTGTCTCTCTCTCTCCTCGTGTGTCTCTCTCTCTCCTCGTGTGTCTCTCTCTCTCCTCGTGTGTCTCTCTCTCTCCTCGTGTGTCTCTCTCTCTCCTCGTGTGTCTCTCTCTCTCCTCGTGTGTCTCTCTCTCTCCTCGTGTGTCTCTCTCTCTCCTCGTGTGTCTCTCTCTCTCTCCTCGTGTGTCTCTCTCTCTCTCCTCGTGTCTCTCTCTCTCTCCTCGTCTCTGTCTCTCTCTCCTCGTCTCTGTCTCTCTCTCCTCGTCTCTCTCTCTCCTCGTCTCTCTCTCTCTCTCTCTCTCTCTCTCTCTCTCCCTCGTCTGTCTCTCTCTCTCTCTCTCTCCTCGTCTCTCTCTCTCTCCAGGAGGCGAGGCGTGTCCAGAGTGGCATTGTTCAGGTAGAGGTCTTCTCTAAAGAGGACTGTGACGTCATCGAGGGTAAGATAAATGAGGTGGTTGCTAACGGAGAAGCGGGGCTTTACCGGGAACACACCGTAGATCGGGCACCGCTACGGAACAAATATTTCTTTGGAGAGGTGAGGTCACGCACCTGTTCTTCCTCTCTCTGTCTCTACCCCCCTTCCTCTCTCGGTCTCGAAACCCCTCTACTCTTCCTCTCTCTGTCTCTAAACCCCTCTACTCTTCCTCTCTCTGTCTCTAAACCCCTCTACTCTTCCTCTCTCTGTCTCTAAACCCCTCTCCTCTTCCTCTCTGTCTCTAAACCCCTCTCCTCTTCCTCTCTCTGTCTCTAAACCCCTCTCCTCTTCCTCTCTCTGTCTCTAAACCCCTCTCCTCTTCCTCTCTCTGTCTCTAAACCCCTCTCCTCTTCCTCTCTCTGTCTCTAAACCCCTCTCCTCTTCCTCTCTCTGTCTCTAAACCCCCTCTCCTCTTCCAGGGCTATACATACGGGGCCCAGCTAGAGAAGAGAGGACCTGGTCAGGAGAGATTGTACCCTAAAGGAGAGGTGGACGACATCCCGACCTGGGTTCACGACCTCGTCATCACTAAACTGGTCGCCAGCGGGGTCGTACCTGAAGGTGAAATAACTTTTAACATCCTGCTCGTTACTTAACCCCAGACCACTTCCTGTCTCAGATTTGACCTTAACGTGCTCCAGCCCACTTCCTGTCTCAGATTTGACCTTAACGTGATCCAGCCTACTTCCTGTCTCAGATTTGACCTTAACGTGCTCCAGCCTACTTCCTGTCTCAGATTTGACCTTAACGTGCTCCAGCCCACTTCCTGTCTCAGATGTGACCTTAACGTGCTCCAGCCCACTTCCTGTCTCAGATTTGACCTTAAATTGCTCCAGCCTACTTCCTGTCTCAGATTTGACCTTAACGAGCTCCAGCCCACTTCCTGTCTCAGATTTCACCGTAACTTTAGTAGCCTTTAGCTGTGCTCCAGCCCACTTCCTGTCTCCAGGAAAAGCCTGTTGATGTTGATGATGTTGTTGTTGTTGTTGATGTTGTTGTCCTGTAGGTTTTGTGAACTCGGCGGTGATCAACGACTACCAGCCAGGCGGCTGCATCGTGTCGCACGTCGACCCGCTTCACATCTTCGCCCGGCCGATCGTATCCGTGTCCTTCTTCTCGGACTCGGCCCTCTGCTTCGGCTGCCGCTTCCAGTTTAAACCAATCAGAGTGTCCGAGCCCGTCCTGGAGCTTCCTGTCAGGAGAGGAAGTGTTACTGTCCTCAGGTAGGAGGGAGAGTGAGTGAGAGTGAGTGAGAGTGAGGAGTGAGTGAGAGTGAGTGTGTGTGTGTGTGTGTGTGAGATGTCACAGTGTTCTCTCTCCTCTCAGTGGCTACGCGGCTGATGACATCACCCACTGTATCCGCCCCCAGGACATCAAGGAGAGACGGGCCGTCATCATCCTCAGGAAGTACGTCTGTCGCCATGACAACCGTCGGTTAGCGGGTTGACTGTGGTGTGGCATCAGGCTATTGTGCTAACTCTCTCTCTTCTCTCTCTCTCTCCTCTCTCTTCTCCTCTCTCCTCTCTTCTCTCTCTCTCTCTCTCTCTCTCTCTCTGTGTGTGCAGGACGAGGCCGGACGCCCCCCGTGTAGACCAGAGCCCCTCCCCTAACCCCTCCCCCCCTGAGAGACACACTCCTCTGAAGGCCAAACGCTCTCACCGCAGAGCTGACCCAGACGCTGCACACAGGTACACACACACACACACAGGACCAGAGCCCCTCCCCTAACTCCTCCTACCTGAGATACAGGACCAGAGCCCCTCCGCCCCCTAACTCCTCCTACCTGAGATACAGGACCAGAGCCCCTCCGCCCCCCTAACTCCTCCTACCTGAGATACAGGACCAGAGCCCCTCCGCCCCCTAACTCCTCCTACCTGAGATACAGGACCAGAGCCCCTCTGCCCCCCCCTAACTCCTCCTACCTGAGATACAGGACCAGAGCCCCTCCCCCCCGTAACTCCTCCTACCTGAGATACAGGACCAGAGCCCCTCCCCCCCGTAACTCCTCCTACCTGAGATACAGGACCAGAGCCCCTCCGCCCCCTAACTCCTCCTACCTGAGATACAGGACCAGAGCCCCTCCGCCCCCTAACTCCTCCTACCTGAGATACAGGACCAGAGCCCCTCCGCCCCCCCCTAACTCCTCCTACCTGAGATACAGGACCAGAGCCCCTCCGCCCCCCTAACTCCTCCTACCTGAGATACAGGGACCAGAGCCCCTCCGCCCCCTAACTCCTCCTACCTGAGATACAGGACCAGAGCCCCTCCGCCCCCTAACTCCTCCTACCTGAGATACAGGACCAGAGCCCCTCCGCCCCCTAACTCCTCCTACCTGAGATACAGGACCAGAGCCCCTCCGCCCCCTAACTCCTCCTACCTGAGATACAGGACCAGAGCCCCTCCGCCCCCTAACTCCTCCTACCTGAGATACAGGAACCAGAGCCCCTCCGCCCCCCCCTAACTCCTCCTACCTGAGATACAGGACCAGAGCCCCCCCCCCCCCCCCCTAACTCCTCCTACCTGAGATACAGGACCAGAGCCCCTCCGCCCCCTAACTCCTCCTACCTGAGATACAGGACCAGAGCCCCTCCCCCCCCTAACTCCTCCTACCTGAGATACGGGACCAGAGCCCCTCCCCCTAACTCTTTCTGTCTCTCTCTGTCAGACCGAGGGTTCTGGAGATGGATAAAGAGGAGAATCGTCACTCTTCCTCTTCGTCCCCGCCCTTCATCGCCGTAGCAACAGCTCCGAGAACTACCGGAGGCGGAGCCAAGACGGCGACGGGTCACGCAAGGTCAAGATGAGACGTCACTGAAACACACCTGGCGGACTGGATGGCCTCAGAGAGAGAGAGAGAGTGTGTGTGTGTGTGTGTGTGTGTGTGTGTGTGTGTGTGAGAGAGGGCGTTGGAACGTCACTCTGTTAAATCCCCCCCCTGCATGCTAGGATGGATGGAACACGCCACGAGGCTATCAGCCAATCAGAGACTGACCTGAGGACATGGGGTGGGGTTTACAGTAAGACTGTGGGAAGTTCTGTTGTTGCCGTGCCGACCACCCCGTTCCCCCCCCCCCCCACTTCCTCTGTGGAGAGGAGAGGAAATGGTGTTTCTATAGGAACTTCCTCCTCCATGCTTCATTGGTCAAAGACCCTATGGGGAAATTAAAGGGTGTTTCTGTAGGAACTTCCTCCTCCTTGCTTCATTGGTCAGAGACCCTATGGGGAAATGAAAGGGTGTTTCTATAGGAACTTCCTCCTCCTCTGTGCTTCATTGGTTAGAGACCCTATGGGGAAATGAAAGGTGTTTCTATAGGAACTTCCTCCATGCTTCATTGATCAGAGACCCTATGGGGAAATGAAAGGTGTTTCTATAGGAACTTCCTCCTCCTCCGTGCTTCATTGGTTAGAGACCCTATGGGGAAATGAAAGGTGTTAATATAGGAACTTCCTCCATGCTTCATTGATCAGAGACCCTATGGGGAAATGAATGTTTTTTTTTGGGGGGGGGGGGGGGGGGGGGGGGGGGATATATAAAATAAGGTCTGATAAACATTTCGTTTTTTTAATTTAAAAAAGAACATATAAAGGTCCTGTTAACTGACTGATATTAACGTAGAAACACAACATATAGACTTCATAATTCATAAAGGTCCTGTTACTTGACTGATATTAACATAGAAACACAACATATAGACTTCATAATTCATAATGGTCCTGTTACCTGACTGATATTAACATAGAAACACAACATATAGACTTAATAATTCATAAAGGTCCTGTTACCTGAATGATATTAACGTAGAAACACAACATATAGACTTCATAAATGTTACGTTACCTGACTGATATTTATCATAGAAACACAACATATAGACTTCATATTTCATAAAGGTCCTGTTACCTGACTGATATTAACGTAGAAACACAACATATAGACTTCATAATTCATAAAGGTGATGTTACCCGACTGATATTAACGTAGAAACACAACATATAGACTTCATAATTCATAAAGGTGATGTTACCCAACTGATATTATCTCAGAGAACAAAAGGTACAAGACTTCCTCAGCCTGTGTTGACCTCAGATCTTATTTTAAAGAGTTTATCCCAAAACCCCCATTATTTCCCTGTTCGTTTTTCCCCCATTAGGAATGGGCTGAACGAACCAGAGGGAAAGTCATTTTCCCCCATTAGGAATGGCCCAGAGGGGAAGTCATTTCCCCCATTAGGAATGGGCTGAACGAACCAGAGGGGATGTCATTTCCCCCATTAGGAATGGCCCAGAGGGGAAGTCATTTCCCCCATTAGGAATGGGCTGAACGAACCAGAGGGGAAGTCATTTCCGGGTTTTAGGACTATAAGCTGGCCAGATCTTTCCCCCGTAGGGTTTGTCCGTTTAGTATCTGTTCCTTGGTCAGTGATATCTACCCCCTATAACCCTGTCACCTGGTCCATTATAGGGGTTAATATCTGTTCCTGGGTCAGTGTTATCTACCCCCTATAACCCTGGTCCCATTATAGGGGTTAATATCTGTTCCTGGGTCAGTGTTATCTACCCTCTATAACCCTGATCCCATTATAGGGGTTAATATCTGTTCCTGGGTCAGTGTTATCTACCCTCTATAACCCTGATCCCATTATAGGGGTTAATATCTGTTCCTGGGTCAGTGTTATCTACCCTCTATTACCCTGATCCCATTATAGGGGGTAATATCTGTTCCTGGGTCAGTGATATCTACCCTCTATAACCCTGATCCCATTATAGGGGTTAATATCTGTTCCTGGGTCAGTGTTATCTACCCTCTATAACCCTGATCACATTATAGGGGTTAATATCTGTTCCTGGGTCAGTGTTATCTACCCCCCTATAACCCTGATCCCATTATAGGGGTAATATCTGTTCCTGGGTCAGTGTTATCTACCCCCCTATAACCCTTTCACCTGGTCCCATTATAGGGGTTAATATCTGTTCCTGGGTCAGTGATCTCTACCCCCTATAACCCTGGTCCCATTATAGGGGTAATATCTGTTCCTGGGTCAGTGTTATCCGTCGCTGTGGTCCAGAGCGTTAGTACCTGGGCTTTCCTCTACTAAACCGCCTGTATCCATGTTACCCTGATTTAAATCATAAGACACAGTAGAGTGAAGGGGGAAACGTCTACAGTGGTAACAGCCCTGGACCAGAGCTATGTCTTCCTCTAGTTTCTCTAAGGTCCCCCCCAGTCGTCCCCCCTGGTCCCTCGTCCTGGTCCCCCCGCCCTGGACCAGAGCTATGTCTTCCTCTAGTTTCTCTAAGGTCCCCGTCCCCCCTGGTCCCCCCGTACCTGGTCCCTCGTCCTGGTCCTCCCCCCCCCGGTCTCCCCCCCGGTCCCTCGTCCCCCCTGGTCCCTCGTCCTGGTCCCCCGTCCCCCCTCGTCCTGGTCCCTCGTCCTGCATGTTACGTTGTTACTCCAGCCACGACTTGTTATTTCAGTCACATCTTACGTTGACTTTCCCCCCCATTTGGTTGATGATTGACAGTGTGTGATATCATGTGTTTATTTAGTTTTTTATTTCTGTTGGTTTATATTTTGTTAGTTTGGCTGACGGACGGACGGGGATGAGGGGTGGGGGGGTGGGGGGGGGTACGGAGAGGAGGAAGAGGAGGAAGAGGGCTCGTTCTCCTTGTGGACCGATACACGTTAACATAAAATGACAGTAGCTGTCTATTCACAGACTGTTGGATTTCGCGACCTGCGAATCCGCGAATAAATCACCAAATTCACAGGTGCTGATTTGGGCTCGTAGATTTAATGGAACGTTTTTTTTCATTTATAGAGTCCCTCAGAACTTAATTGATCATCTGACGTAATTAAATTACACTGGATTTTTTTTTCACGTTCGGTCGCCAAAACGTTTTGTGGAACGTAGCAGATAGAAATGTCACGTATAGATCCAAACCCGTAATTCCTTTCATTCTATGTCTGTCAGAGAGAGGCGTGTTTTGTTCTACATAGCGTAATTTCTATCCGAACTGCTTTTTTCGGTCACACACACACACGTTACGTCCCGCTGTAACCGTGGTAACCGTGTCGACCCGGTCAGTCAAACTTTCTGTTGCATATATTCTAGAAAATATATATCTATGTTATTATCTCTTTAAAAAATAAAAAAAATTCAGCTCAAACGGCATCCTATTCCCTAGGTAGCGCACTACTACTGGCCAGAGGGTCAGCCACCTAATCCGATGCTATTGGTCCACGTACATCGTGGTTAGCTGATGTTATTGGTCCACGTACATCATGGTTAGCTGATGTTATTGGTCCACGTACATCACGTGGTCCCGTGTGGCTCAGTTGGTAGAGCATGGTGTTTGCAACGCCAGGGTTATGGGTTCGATTCCCACGGGGGGGACCAGTACGGAGAGAAAAAATTTTTTTTATGAAATGTATGTATTCACTACTGTAAGTCGCTCTGGATAAGAGCGTCTGCTAAAATGACTAAAATTACTCAAATGTAAAATGTAATGTTTAGCGGATGTTATTGCGAGTGTAGCGAAATGTTTGTGCTTCTAGATCCGACAGTAACGAATTACACGACAAAAACCTTAATATTTAACAAATTACACGACAACCTTAATATCTAACAAATTACACGACAAAAACCTAAAATTCTAACATTCTAACATATTACACGACAAAAACCTTAATATCTAACAAATTACACGACAAAAACCTAAAATTCTAACATTCTAACATATTACACGACAAAAACCTTAATATCTAACAAATTACACAACAAAAACCTTAATATCTAACAAATTACACGACAAAAACCTTAAAATCTAACAAATTACACATCAAAACCTAATTAACTCAAAACATGGTGACTAAAGTAGTGCACTATAATAGGGAATAGGGTGCCAGCTCTGGTCTAAAGTAGTGCACTATAATAGGGAATAGGGCCCTGGTCTATACTAGTGCACTATAATAGGGAATAGGGCCCTGGTCTATAGTAGTGCACTATAATAGGGAATAGGGCCCTGGTCTAAAGTAGTGCACTATAATAGAGAATAGGGTGCCAGCTCTGGTCTAAAGTAGTGCACTATAATAGGGAATAGGGCCCTGGTCTATAGTAGTGCACTATAATAGGGAATAGGGCCCTGGTCTAAAGTAGTGCACTATAATAAAGAATAGGGCCCTGGTCTAAAGTAGTGCACTATAATAGAGAATAGGGCCCTGGTCTAAAGTAGTACACTATAATAGAGAATAGGGCCCTGGTCTATAGTAGTGCACTATAATAGAGAATAGGGCCCTGGTCTAAAGTAGTGCACTATAATATAGAATAGGGCCCTGGTCTATAGTAGTGCACTATAATAGGGAATAGGGCCCTGGTCTAAAGTAGTGCACTATAATAGGGAATAGCGTGCCAGCCCTGGTCTATAGTAGTGCACGATAATAGGGAATAGGGCCCTGGTCTATAGTAGTGCACTATAATAGGGAATAGGGCCCTGGTCTATAGTAGTGCACTATAATAGAGAATAGGGTCCTGGTCTAAAGTAGTGCACTATAATAGGGAATAGGGTGCCGTTCGGGACTGGGCTGATCTCTTTAGTTTGTGTCTGTTGAGATGCCATGATGATGATGATGATGATGATGATGATGACATTGTATGTAACATTGTTTGTAAAAGATGTACAGTTTAAAGACATTATGAACATTAAGGAAGAGCTGACTGGCTGGTTTACTGACTGGTTTACTGACTGTTACAGAGGAACCATGGACTGTAATAGACATTATGGACAGAAAGGAAGAGCTGACTGACTGGCTGGTTTACTGACTGTTACCACAGAGGAACCATGGACTGTAATAGACATTATGAACAGAAAGGAAGAGCTGACTGACTGGCTGGTTTACTGGCTGTTACCATAGAGGAACCATGGACTGTAATAGACATTATGAACAGAAAGGAAGAGCTGACTGGCTGGTTTACTGACTGTTACAGAGGAACCATGGACTGTAATAGACATTATGAACAGAAAGGAAGAGCTGACTGACTGGCTGGTTTACTGGCTGTTACCACAGAGGAACCATGGACTGTAATAGACATTATGAACAGAAAGGAAGAGCTGACTGACTGGCTGGTTTACTGGCTGTTACCACAGAGGAACCATGGACTGTAATAGACATTATGGACAGAAAGGAAGAGCTGACTGACTGGCTGGTTTACTGGCTGTTACCACAGAGGAACCATGGACTGTAATAGACATTATGAACAGAAAGGAAGAGCTGACTGGCTGGTTTACTGACTGTTACAGAGGAACCATGGACTGTAATAGACATTATGAACAGAAAGGAAGAGCTGACTGACTGGCTGGTTTACTGGCTGTTACCACAGAGGAACCATGGACTGTAATAGACATTATGAACAGAAAGGAAGAGCTGACAGACTGGCTGGTTTACTGGCTGTTACCACAGAGGAACCATGGACTGTAATAGACATTATGAACAGAAAGGAAGAGCTGACTGACTGGCTGGTTTACTGGCTGTTACCACAGAGGAACCATGGACTGTAATAGACATTATGGACAGAAAGGAAGAGCTGACTGACTGGCTGGTTTACTGGCTGTTACCACAGAGGAACCATGGGCTGTAATAGACATTATGAACAGAAAGGAAGAGCTGACTGACTGGCTGGTTTACTGGCTGTTACCACAGAGGAACCATGGACTGTAATAGACATTATGAACAGAAAGGAAGAGCTGACTGACTGGCTGGTTTACTGGCTGTTACCACAGAGGAACCATGGACTGTAATAGACATTATGAACAGAAAGGAAGAGCTGACTGACTGGCTGGTTTACTGGCTGTTACCACAGAGGAACCATGGACTGTAATAGACATTATGAACAGAAAGGAAGAGCTGACTGACTGGCTGGTTTACTGGCTGTTACCACAGAGGAACCAAACCTAGTTCACTACAGGAAGCCATTTGGGATGCAGGTGAGTGTGGAGGGGGTTTGTTCAGTGATGCATCTGTTGTTAAACCTGCTGTTAGACTAACAGGGGTAATGTATAGAGAACTGTGGATTGATTCATAAATACTATGATCTGTTAGGGGTTTTAGTTTAAACTGTAAAAAACTAAAAAACTGTTCCACAAGCGATGCTTCTGTTTTAAAAAAAGAATCTCTTCTTAAACTCTGTTTCTCCACTTATTGGACCAGAGTGGGACAGGACCAGAGTGGGACAGGACCAGAGTGGGACACAGCTCATAGACTACTGGCACACAGCTCATAGACACCCATACATACCCCACAAGACATGCCACCAGAGGTCTGTCCTAACGACTGGCACACAGCTCAGACACCCATACATACCCCACAAGACATGCCACCAGAGGTCTGTTTAAACTGACTGGCATACAGCTCAGACACCCATACATACCCCATAAGACATGCCACCAGAGGTCTGTCCTAACGACTGGCACACAGCTCAGACACCCATACATACCCCACAAGACATGCCACCAGAGGTCTGTTTAAACTGACTGGCATACAGCTCAGACACCCATACATACCCCACAAGACATGCCACCAGAGGTCTGTTTAAACTGACTGGCATACAGCTCAGACACCCATACATACCCCACAAGACATGCCACCAGAGGTCTGTTTAAACTACTGGCACACAGCTCAGACACCCATACATACCCCACAAGACATGCCAGCAGAGGTCTGTTTAAACTACTGGCACACAGCTCATAGACACCCATACATACCTCACAAGACATGCCAGCAGAGGTCTGTTTAAACTACTGGCACACAGCTCAGACACCCATACATACCCCACAAGACATGCCAGCAGAGGTCTGTTTAAACTACTGGCACACAGCTCATAGACACCCATACATACCTCACAAGACATGCCAGCAGAGGTCTGTTAAAACTACTGGCACACAGCTCAGACACCCATACATACCCCACAAGACATGCCACCAGAGGTCTGTTTAAACTGACTGGCACACAGCTCATAGACACCCATACATACCCCACAAGACATGCCCACCAGAGGTCTGTCCTAACAACTGGCACACAGCTCAGAGACACCCATACATACCCCACAAGACATGCCCACCAGAGGTCTCTTCACAGTCCCCAAGTCCAGAACAGACTATGGGAGGCGCCACAGTACTACATAGAGCCATGACTACATGGAACTCTAATCCACATCAAGTAACTGATGCAGCAGGAGAATCAGATTTAAAAAACAGATAAAAATACACCTTATGAAACAGCGGGGACTGTGACGAGACACACACAGACACAGGGTAGTCTAGTGGTTAGAGCGTTGGACTAGTAATCGAAAGGTTGCAAGTTCAAATCCCCGAGGTGACAAGGGTACAAATCTGTCGTTCTGCCCCTGAACAAGACAGTTAACCCCACTGTTCCTAGACCGTCATTGAAAATAAGAATTTGTTCTAAACTGACTTGCCTAGTTAAATAAAGGTTCAATAAAATAGTAAACACACATGATCACACACACACAAGCATGGATTTTGTGTTGTCGATGTAGAGTAGTGGACTGAGGGACCACACTCATTCGGTTGGGAAATCTGTTGTGGAATGTTTTACATTTGTTATAACTGCCTTAATTTAGCTGGACCCCAGGAAGAGTAGCTGCTGCCTTGGCAGGAACTAACGGGGATCCATAATAAACCCCAGGAAGAGTAGCTGCTGCCTTGGCAGGAACTAATGGGGCTCCATAATAAACCCCAGGAAGAGTAGCTGCTGTCTTGGCAGGAACTAATGGGGATCCATAATAAACCCCAGGAAGAGTAGCTGCTGCCTTGGCAGGAACTAATGGGGATCCATAATAAACCCCAGGAAGAGTAGCTGCTGCCTTGGCAGGAACTAATGGGGATCCATAATAATCCCCAGGAAGAGTAGCTGCTGCCTTGGCAGGAACTAATGGGGATCCATAATAAACCCCAGGAAGAGTAGCCGCTGCCTTGGCAGGAACTAATGGGGATCCATAATAAACCCCAGGAGTGTAGCTGCTGCCTGGCAGGAACTAATGGGGATCCATAACAAACCCCAAGAACTAACGGGGATCCATAATAAACCCCAGGAAGAGTAGCTGCTGCCTTGGCAGGAACTAATGGGGATCCATAATAAACCCCAGGAAGAGTAGCTGCTGCCTTGGCAGGAACTAATGGGGATGCATAATAAACCCCAGGAAGAGTAGCCGCTGGCTTGGCAGGAACTAATGGGGATCCATAATAAACCACAGGAAGAGTAGCCGCTGCCTTGGCAGGAACTAACGGGGATCCATAATAAACCCCAGGAAGAGTAGCTGCTGCATTGGCAGGAACTAATGGGGGTCCATAATAAACCCCAGGAAGAGTAGCCGCTGCCTTGACAGGAACTAATGGGGATCCATAATAAACCCCAGGAAGAGTAGCCGCTGGCTTGGCAGGAACTAATGGGGATCCATAATAAACCACAGGAAGAGTAGCCGCTGCCTTGGCAGGAACTAATGGGGAACCATAATAAACCCCAGGAAGAGTAGATGCTGCCTTGGCAGGAACTAATGGGGATCCATAATAAACCCCAGGAAGAGTAGCTGCTGCCTTGGCAGGAACTAATGGGGATCCATAATAAACCACAGGAAGAGTAGCCGCTGCCTTGGCAGGAACTAATTGGGAACCATAATAAACCCCAGGAAGAGTAGATGCTGCCTTGGCAGGAACTAATGGGGATCCATAATAAACCCCAGGAAGAGTAGCTGCTGCCTTGGCAGGAACTAATGGGGATCCATAATAAACCCCAGGAAGAGTAGCTGCTGCCTTGAGAGGAACTAATGGGGATCCATAATAAACCCCAGGAAGAGTAGCTGCTGCCTTGGCAGGAACTAATGGGGATCCATAATAAACCCCAGGAAGAGTAGCTGCTGCCTTGACAGGAACTAATGGGGATCCATAATAAACCCCAGGAAGAGTAGCTGCTGTGTTGACAGGAACTAATGGGGATCCATAATAAACCTCAGGAAGAGTAGCTGCTGCCTTGGCAGGAACTAATGGGGGTCCATAATAAACCCCAGGAAGAGTAGCTGCTGCCTCGACAGGAACTAATGGGGATCCATAATAAACACAACAACAACAAAAATAAGAGGAAAAACGATTAAAAACGCTGGATTATACGGTAATTAATGATCAAAACCAGGTCGAATTAATGTTCTCGGGCAAATTGAAAAGGTAATGCCGCGTTCACGTACTGGTAGATACTAGGAAACTCTGAAATGTCCAACTTGCTAACTGGTTGAACGCAGGCAAATGTATAACTAAAACCAGTTAGCGGGTCGGAAATGTCAGAGTTCCGACTAAATAATGTTTTACACACAATAAACTTGTACGTGTTTTGTATATATATATATATATACAACTCCCACCCCCTTCAGCTACAAAGACCCCAAACGTCAACGTCAGAACATAACGTCTCCTGCCATTGGTCCGCTTGGCTGTCAATCATACGGACAAATGTATTGGCGTGTTCCTCTGCCCAGGCGTTTCTTCCACCGGCCAGATCTTACAACGCCTCGACAGGTATTTTACGCGTCATCTAAGAACATTTTTATATATATATATATATATATATATATACACAAAATGTTCTTAGATGTAAAAAATTATAATAAAAAAAGAAAATATATATATATATATATTATTTTTTATTTTTTTGTTGTTAATCTAAGAACATTATATATATATATTTTTTTGTTAATCTAAGAACATTATATATATTTTTTTTTTGTTAATCTAAGAACATTATATATATTTTTTTTGTTGTTGTTGTTGTTATCTTAGAATATTATATATATATATATATTTTTTTTATTCTAAGAACATTATATATATATTTTTTTGTTAATCTAAGAATATTATATATATTTTTTTGTTACTCTAAGAACATATATATATTTTTGTTAATCTAAGAACATTATATATATATATATATATATATATATATATATTTTTTTTTTTTTTTGGTTATCTTAGAATATTCTATATATATTTTTTTTTATTTTTTATTCTAGGAACATTATATATATATTTTTTTGTTAATCTACGAATATTATTTATATTTTTTTGATAATCTAAGAATATTACTTATATATATTTTTGTTAATCTAAGAATATTATATATTTTTTTGTTAATTTTAGAATATTATATGTTATAGCAATATTTCAATCGATGACGTGTCACCTAACCATTGGTTGGTTGAAGCACGTAACGTCTGTTTTACGACATCGGTTGCTATGTTACTTTTGGACGTTATATTCTTTTCATGTTGACAGATAATCAAAAACGACAAGATATGGTCGACTAGTCCGGGTAAATAACGTTGTGTTTTTTTTTTACCAAATGGATTGGAGTTAGAATTACAATATAGCAGAAGTTGTAGATTGGTGAGTTGTATCCGAACAGCTAAACGCAACAAAAAAATGATAACAACAGCTGTAGCTAGCTATAACGTAATGTGGCTAACTTATGCTAGCTACATAAGCTAACTTAGCTTCTCTTGTTCGTATGCAAACTAAAAAAAGTTTTGTCCCTCTCATGTTGCCCGTTTGGTTAGTTGATGTGCCGCTGTCTTTTCAAAATAACATTACAGCGTTTTATACGTATAGTTGATTTACTGCTGACCAGCTAACCTAGCTAGTTAGTTCCAAAACAAACATTTCAGTGTACGGCGCCCATCCCACCTAACCACACCAGCTGCAATTAAACACTGGGTGAAAGGGAGATAAAACAGAGACTGTAAACATGAACTAACTTTGTAACTACTATCTCTGGCTGAACATATACTAGCTAGCTATCACACACACACACGTCCTCTGTGTTATTTGGAGAATGATTTACACAATAGGATAACAGGATATTTACCTAGTTAGACTAACATTAGCTAGCTATCACACACACGTCCTCTGCGTTATTTGCTGAAGGATTTACACAATAGGAAAACATGATATTTAGCTAGTTAGACTAACATTAGCTAGCTATCACACACACGTCCTCTGTGTTATCTGGAGAAGGATTTCCATAATAGGATAACATGATATTTAGCTAGTTAGACTAAACGACAGTAGCTAACATTAGCTAGCTACGCTATGATTTCATAACTCGAAAGACACGGCTGTTTTTTACGACTTTCTGTCTATAGAAGTGTCTATACAAGTCTTCCCTGTGGCTCAGTTGGTAGAGCATGGTGTGTGCAACGCCAGGGTTGTGGGTTCGATTCCCACGGGGGGGGGGCAGTACAAAAAAACAAAAAAAATGTATGAAATGTATGTATTCACTACTGTAAGTCGCTCTGGATAAGAGCGTCTGCTAAATGACTAAATGTAGAAGAAGAGATTGTTAGATATCTTCTATGGCTACAGCGAGTTAGGTTATATCGACCCGTTATGTTGATGTGTGTTTATTGTACTAGAAACATTTTGCTTTGGACAACATGTGTCAGGTTGCACCATACTGAGACACGGAGAATAAGTCAATATGGTCCATGGCAGATACAATATGTAGAGAGTTTGGATATTGATATTCTGGTCCCTGGTAGTTGGTTGGTGGTTGTTATATCTGTGCAGGTCCAGGAATATACAGTAGCTGGAATATAATGTGACCTGCACAAATTGAGCTCATCTCGTCTTTAAATAGACTGGGCTTGAATCCTATATGACACCCTTTTCCCTCTATAGTGCACTACTTTTGGCCAGGGCCCATAGCACCCTTTTCCCTATACAGTGCACTACTTTTTGCTAGGGTCCATAGAGAATAGGGTGCCATTTAGGATGAAGTCTTGGGCTCTGTCTAGTGCCAGGGTAGCCAAGGGGACATCCTATGATCTATTTCTGTCTGCCAGGTGCTGCAGGAGATAAATATGACACCAACAGAAAACGGTCACGTAGAGCTGGGAAAGGAAAGTGGGACACAGGCCTGTCAGTCAACACCAGAGATAGGTGACAGGTCTAGGTCCTAGAGACTGAACCAGTCCTGTCAGTCAACACCAGAGACAGGAGGTGACAGGTCTAGGTCCTAGAGAGTGAACCAGTCCTGTCAGTCAACACCAGAGACAGGAGGTGACAGGTCTAGGCCCTAGAGACTGAACCAGTCCTGTCAGTCAACACCAGAGATAGGTGACAGGTCTAGGATCATAGATACTGAACCAGTCCCGTCAGTCAACACCAGAGACAGGACTGGTTCAGTCTCTAGGACCTAGACCTGTCACCTATCTCTGGTGTTGACTGACAGGACTGGTTCAGTCTCTAGGACCTAGACCTGTCACCTATCTCTGGTGTTGACTGACAGGACTGGTTCAGTCTCCAGGGTCTAGACCTGTCACCACCTATCTCTGGTGTTGACTGACAGGACTGGTTCAGTCTCTAGGGCCTAGACCTGTCACCACCTATCTCTGGTGTTGACTGACAGGACTGGTTCAGTCTCCAGGGTCTAGACCTGTCACCTATCTCTGGTGTTGACTGACAGGACTGGTTCAGTCTCTAGGGCCTAGACCTGTCACCACCCATCTCTGGTGTTGACTGACAGGACTGGTTCAGTCTCCAGGGTCTAGGCCTGTCACCACCTATCTCTGGTGTTGACTGACGGGACTGGTTGTCTCTAGGGCCTAGACCTGTCACCACCTATCTCTGGTGTTGACTGACAGGACTGGTTCAGTCTCTATGACCTCGACCTGTCACCTACAGTGAGGGGAAAAAAGTATTTGATCCCCTGCTGATTTTGTACATTTGCCCACTGACAAAGAAACGATCAGCCTATAATTTTAATGGTAGGTTTATTTGAACAGTAAGAGACAGAATAACAACAACAAAAATCCAGAAAAATACATGTCAAAAATGTTATAAATTGATTTGCATTTTAAAAGAGGTAAATAAGTATTTTCCCTCTGGTTGCACATGTGGCATGCTGGTAGAAATGAGGTAAAACGAGATCTAAAAGTTTGCCTGCATTATAGTCCCCGGCCACTAGGAGCGCAGCTTCTAGTGTCCATTGCTTGTGTTTCTTGGCCCAAGCGAGTCTCTTCTTCTTATTGGTGTCCTTTAGTAGTGGTTTCTTTGCAGAAATTCGACCATGAAGGCCCGATTCACACAGTCTCCTCTGAACAGTTGATGTTGAGATGTGTCTGTTACTTGAACTCTGTGAAGCATTTATTTGGGCTGCAAGTTCTGAAGCTGGTAACTCTGAGCTTATCTTCTGCAGCAGAGGGAACTCTGGGTCTTCCTTTCCTGTGGTGGTCCTCATGAGAGCCAGTTTCATCATAGGGCTTGATGGTTTTTGCGACTGCAGTTGAAGAAACTTTTAAAGTTCTTGCCATTTTTCAGATTGACTGACCTTCATGTCTTAAAGTAATGATGGACTGTAGTTTCTCTTTGCTGATTTGAGCTGTTCTTGCCATAATATGGACTTGGTCTTTTACCAAATAGGGTTATCTTCTGTATACCAACCCTACCTTGTCACAACACAACTGATTGGCTCAAACGCATTTAAGAAGGAAAGAAATTCCACATTTATTAACCTCTATGGGCTAGGTGGGACGCTAGCGTCCCCCCGTGGTGCACTCCATCAACAGCAGGTGCATTTCAAGAGCGGCAAATTTGAATCCAAATAAATGTCAAAATTCAAATTTTTCAAACATACAACTATTTTACACCCTTTGAAAGATAAACATCTCCTTAATCTAACCACGTTTTACGATTTCAAAAAGGTTTTACGGCGAAAGCATAAATTTAGAGTATGTTAGGACAGTACATTTACAAGAGTTGTGTGTAATGTTTTGTCAATTCAAAGACAGGGTCACCAAAACCATAAAACCAGCTAAAATGATGCACTAACCTTTTACAATCTCCATCAGATGACACTCCTAGGACATTATGTTAGACAATGCATGCATTTTTAGTTCTATCAAGTTCATATTTATATCCAAAAACAGCGTTTTACTATGGCATTGATGTTGAGGAAATCGTTTCCCTCCAATAACCGGCAGTCAAGTCAGCATCACAAATTAAATAATTAAAATTAGAAAACATTGGTAAAATATTATATTGTCATTTAAAGAATTATAGATTTACATCTCTTGAACGCAATCAACTTGCCAGATTTAAAAATAACCTTACTGGGAAATCACACTTTGCAATAATCTGAGCACTGCGCCCAGAAAAATACGCGTTGCGATACAGACTAGTCGTCATGTTGGGGAGATCTAAAATCGAAAATACTATGTAAATAATCCATTACCTTTGATTCTCTTCATCAGATGTCACTTCCAGGTATCACAGGTCCATAACGAATGTAGTTTTGTTCAAAAAAGCTCATCATTTATGTCCAAAAATCTCCGTCTTGTTAGCACATGATCTAAGCCCGCCGGACTTCACTTCATGAACGAGGGGAAAAAATATATTTACGTTCGTTCAAACATGTCAAACGTTGTATAGCATAAATCATTAGGGCCTTTTTTAACCAGAACATGAATAATATTCAAGGTGGACGAATGCATACTCTTTTATAACGTATTGGAACGAGGGTACCCAACATGAACTCGCGCGCCAGGTGTCTAATGGGCCATCATCGTTCCATGGCTCTTGTTCGGTCAGATCTCCCTCCAGAAGACTCAAAACACTTTGTAAAGGCTGGTGACATCTAGTGGAAGCAATAGGAAGTGCCAAAATATTCCTCAGCCCCTGTGTTTTTCAATGGCATAGGTTTAAAGGTAATACAACACATCAGGTATCCACTTCCTGTCAGAAAATGTCTCAGGGTTTTGCCTGCCAAATGAGTTCTGTTATACTCACAGACACCATTCAAACAGTTTTAGAAACTTTAGAGTGTTTTCTATCCATATATAATAAGTATATGCATATTCTAGTTACTGGGTAGGATTAGTAACCAGATTAAATCGGGTACATTTTTTTTATCCAGCCGTGCAAATACTGCCCCCTAGCCCTAACAGGTTAACATTTAACAAGGCACACCTGTTAATTGAAATGAATTCCAGGTGACTATCTCATTAAGCTGGTTGAGAGAATGCCAAGAGTGGTGCAAAGCTGTCATCAATCAAGAAAAACCCTTGAATGAGCAAGTGTGTCCCAAAAACGTTTGACTGGTACTGTATATTTCATATACATTCGGAGAAACCCTCCTAACAGCCTACCCGACCGCTCGGAGGAGTCCGCATGGTCCTAAAGCCCCCCGTTGCCTCGTTTTGTATCACATTCCAATTATAAAACTGGGGGGAGGGGGACATAAAAATGCAATTTCAGAATGTGGGGGGGGGGGGGAACATGTGAAAGTTACACCCCTGTTTATACATATATCCCTCTACAGAAAAGGAAAGTCATCTCTCACTCTCTGTTTCTTGTTTCTATCAGGTGTCTCTGTGGGACAGGAAGTGATGGACTTCCGGTGGGGGAGGAGCCGGGGCGAGGAGGGCATCGCCGTGGTGATAAACTTCCTGCTGGCTAATGCCCGATTGGTCCTGGGAGTGGGAGGGGCAGCGGTGCTGGGCATCGCTACGTTGGCTGTCAAGAGGGTGAGAGAGAGAATTTTGTCTTGACTGGAAAAAATATATAAAAAATAATCAACTCGCATCATAATTACTCATTACCGTTTTTTGTAGGTCATTTAAGTCAGTCACAATTTACCCACAATGCGTCACTTATTTTATGCGCTCGAACAGGGCCTGTGTGTGTATGTGACAGAGCGTATGTGTGTGTGTGTGCATTTAAACAATGGATTTTTGTTTTATTGGTGTGAATATCTGAACGATGGTAGTTCAGGTGTATAATGGTGTGTATATCTGAACGATGGTAGTCCAGGTGTATAATGGTGTGTATATCTGAACGATGGTAGTCCAGGTGTATAATGGTGTGTATATCTGAACGATGGTAGTTCAGGTGTATAATGGTGTGTATATCTGAACGATGGTAGTTCAGGTGTATAATGGTGTGTATCTGAACGATAGTAGTCCAGGTGTATAATGTATATCTGAACGATGGTAGTCCAGGTGTATAATGGTGTGTGTGTATCTGTAGTTGATAGAACGCGCCGGCCGGGCGGCGGACGACGAGAAGGTGGAACAGAAGATGTCGGAGAGCTGGGAGGAGCTTAGCTTAGTCTCCGCCTCCCCCAAGTCCATAAGGAAGGGGCTGGAGGGTGTTGTCATGAAACACGTCGCCAAGGCAACCAAGCCACAGAAAGGTACAGGACACTGATTACCACACCGCTAATGATCCAGAAAGGTACAGGACACTGATAACCACACCGCTAATGATCCAGAAAGGTACAGGACACTGAATTACCACAACGCTAATGATCCAGAAAGGTACAGGACACTGAATTACCACACCGCTAATGATCCAGAAAGGTACAGGACACTGAATTACCACACCGCTAATGATCCAGAAAGGTACAGGACACTGAATTACCACACCGCTAATGATCCAGAAAGGTACAGGACACTGAATTACCACACCGCTAATGATCCAGAAAGGTACAGGACACTGAATTACCACACCGCTAATGATCCAGAAAGGTACAGGACACTGATTACCACACCGCTAATGATCCAGAAAGGTACAAGACACTGATTACCACACTGCTAATGATCCAGAAAGGTACAAGACACTGATTACCACACTTTCTCACCCCATCCTCTCTCTCCTCTCCTCTCCTCTCTTTCTCACCCCATCCTCTCTCCTCTCCTCTCTTTCTCACCCCATCCTCTCTCCTCTCCTCTCTTTCTCACCCCATCCTCTCTCCTCTCCTCTCTTTCTCACCCCATCCTCTCTCCTCTCCTCTCTTTCTCACCCCATCCTCTCTCCTCTCCTCTCTTTCTCACCCCATCCTCTCTCCTCTCCTCTCTTTCTCACCCCATCCTCTCTCCTCTCTTTCTCACCCCATCCTCTCTCCTCTCTTTCTCACCCCATCCTCTCTCCTCTCTTTCTCACCCCATCCTCTCTCCTCTCTTTCTCACCCCATCCTCTCTCCTCTCTTTCTCACCCCATCCTCTCTCCTCTCTTTCTCACCCCATCCTCTCTCCTCTCTTTCTCACCCCATCCTCTCTCCTCTCTTTCTCACCCCATCCTCTCTCCTCTCTTTCTCACCCCATCATCTCTTCTCTCTTTATCACACCATCATCTCTTCTCTCTTTATCACACCATCCTCTCTCCTCTCCCTCACCCCATCCTCTCTCCTCTCCCTCACCCCATCCTCTCTCCTCTCTTTCTCACCCCATCCTCTCTCCTCTCTTTCTCACCCCGTCCTCTCTCCTCTCTTTCTCACCCCGTCCTCTCTCTCCTCTCTTTCTCACCCCGTCTTCTCTCCTCTCTTTCTCACCCCGTCTTCTCTCCTCTCTTTCTCACCCCGTCTTCTCTCCTCTCTTTCTCACCCCGTCCTCTCTCCTCTCTTTCTCACCCCGTCTTCTCTCCTCTCTTTCTCACCCCGTCCTCTCTCCTCTCTTCTCTTTCCCACCCCGTCCTCTCTCCTCTCCTCTCTTTCTCACCCCGTCCTCTCTCCTCTCCTCTCTTTCTCACCCCGTCCTCTCTCCTCTCCTCTCTTTCTCACCCCGTCCTCTCTCCTCTCCGCTCTTTCTCACCCCGTCCTCTCTCCTCTCCTCTCTTTCTCACCCCGTCCTCTCTCCTCTCCTCTCTTTCTCACCCCGTCCTCTCTCCTCTCCGCTCTTTCTCACCCCGTCCTCTCTCTCCTCTCCGCTCTTTCTCACCCCGTCCTCTCTCTCCTCTCCGCTCTTTCTCACCCCGTCCTCTCTCTCCTCTCCGCTCTTTCTCACCCCGTCCTCTCTCTCCTCTCCGCTCTTTCTCACCCCGTCCTCTCTCTCCTCTCCGCTCTTTCTCACCCCGTCCTCTCTCTCCTCTCCGCTCTTTCTCACCCCGTCCTCTCTCTCCTCTCCGCTCTTTCTCACCCCGTCCTCTCTCTCCTCTCCGCTCCGCTCTTTCTCACCCCGTCCTCTCTCTCCTCTCCGCTCTTTCTCACCCCGTCCTCTCTCCTCTCCGCTCTTTCTCACCCCGTCCTCTCTCTCACCTCATCCTCTCTCCTCTCCTCTCTTTCTCACCCCGTCCTCTCTCCTCTCCTCTCTTTCTCACCCCGTCCTCTCTCTCACCTCATCCTCTCTCCTCTCCTCTCTTTCTCACCCCGTCCTCTCTCCTCTCCTCTCTTTCTCACCCCGTCCTCTCTCCTCTCCTCTCTTTCTCACCCCGTCCTCTCTCTCCTCTCTTTCTAGCTGACCTGTGCCAGCCCCAGCAGCAGAAGTCTAGTCTGGACGAGAAGCCTGTCAAAGCATCAGAGTCCCAGAGACCCAAGAACCTACAGCTGTCTCTTACCTTGCAGGTATGACCCTTGACCTCTAGCCAAGAGTCTACAGCTGTCTCTCACTTTGCAGGTATGACCCCTGACCTCTAGCCAAGAGTCTACAGCTGTCTCTCACCTTGCAGGTATGACCCTTGACCTCTAAGCCAGGATTCTACAGTGGCGTTCCTGACTGCATTGCATTGCATCAACGTGACTGCGTGCGATCTGATCGTGTCTCTTTCAGCATGGTACTTGCAACGTCAGGGATCCGTGGGTTCGATTCCTGCTGAGGACAACCCTTTCGAAAACCCATTTTCCCCACATTACATTATACAGCCTTATTCTAAAAGTTATGAAATAAAAAAAATGTGAAGGTATATAAGTTATTTCTGTTTTTCATTTTGAATATATTTGTAAAAATTCCCCCCAAAAAACTGTTTTTCTTTGTCGTTATGAGGTACTGTGATGTCATTATGGGGTATTGTGATGTCATTATGGGGTATTGTGATGTCATTATGGGGTATTGTGTGTAGATTGATGAGGGGAAACAATTTAATCCATTTTAGAATAAGGCTGTAACGTAACAAAATGTGGGAAAAAAGGGGAAGGGGTCTGAATACTTTTCCGAATGCCGTGTATTTTATGCTGTACGATATGATGTGGTTCGCTGGTATGTTAAGTACCGATCCAGACGCTGGTCTGTAGTCTGGTAGGAACACCATTCTAACACCTGGGTCACCGACCTGCCGGTTTTCATCCCACTGGTCCATCTTCAAGGCATTCCTAGTGGATCACCAAACATTTCTGGAGAGAAGATGACGCCCTAAGCTCCTAATTATTTAATTAGTATGTTGGCGTCAGGTGCACTTCATGAGAAGCCCTGTTGGCTACCAGAGATATCTGACCACTAACCTCTCTCTCTCTGTAGGACCGTCTCCATCAGTATTATTCTATCAGAGCAGCTATTACCCCAGAGGTCGTCCACAGAGCTGAGAGTCTCGCTCTCGATATCTGTATAGAGGTACAAGGCTTCCTGCACACCACGAACCCTGACATGCCTCTGGGAGAGATGTCACTGGGAGGATCCCTCCTCGACGACCTGCAGGTACCACGCACTGAATCGCACGCGCACGCTGAATCGCACGCACCGAATCACACACACACACTGAATCGCACACGCACTGAATCACACACTCACTGAATCGCACACGCGCTGAATCACACACCCTGAATCGCACGCACCGAATCGCACTGAATCACACACTCACTGAATCACACACCCTGAATCGCACGCACCGAATCACACTGAATCACACACACACTGAATCGCACGCACCGAATCACACTGAATCACACACACACTGAATCACACGCACCGAATCACACTGAATCGCACACGCGCACTGAATCGCACACGCGCACTGAATCGCGCACGCGCACTGAATCGCGCACGCGCACTGAATCGCGCACGCGCACTGAATCGCGCACGCGCACTGAATCGCGCACGCGCACTGAATCGCGCACGCGCACTGAATCGCGCACGCGCACTGGATCGCGCACGCGCACTGAATCGCGCACGCGCCCTGAATCGCGCACGCGCCCTGAATCGCGCAGGCACTGAATCGCACACGCGCACTGGATCGCGCACGCGCACTGGATCGCGCACGCGCACTGGATCGCGCACGCGCACTGAATCGCGCACGCGCCCTGAATCGCGCACGCGCCCTGAATCGCGCACGCGCCCTGAATCGCGCACGCGCCCTGAATCGCGCACGCGCCCTGAATCGCGCAGGCACTGAATCGCGCAGGCCCTGAATCGCGCACGCACCCTGAATCGTCGCGCACGCACCCTGAATCGTCGCGCACGCACCCTGAATCGCGCACACAATAAGTGTTCATGGACTAACTTAAGTCACTCTTTATTTAAGAGTGTCTTTCTAAATGGCCGGCATTACAAGCTAGTCAGGTGGTGATGAAGCTAGTCGTGTTGTGCTGGTGGTGATGAAGCTAGTCGTGTGTCTGGTGATGAAGCTAGTAGTGTGGTGGTGATGAAGAAAGTCGTGTGGTGATGAAGCTAGTCGTGACGGTGGTGGGGATGAAGCTAGTCGTGACGGTGGTGGGGATGAAGCTAGTCGTGACGGTGGGGATGAAGCTGGTCGTGACGGTGGGGATGAAGCTGGTCGTGACGGTGGGGATGAAGCTGGTCGTGACGGTGGGGATGAAGCTGGTCGTGACGGTGGGGATGAAGCTGGTCGTGACGGTGGGGGTGAAGCTGGTCGTGACGGTGGGGGTGAAGCTGGTCGTGACGGTGGGGGTGAAGCTGGTCGTGACGGTGGGGGTGAAGCTGGTCGTGACGGTGGGGGTGAAGCTGGTCGTGACGGTGGGGGTGAAGCTAGTCGTGCGGGTGGTGGTGAAGCTAGTCGTGCGGGTGGTGGTGAAGCTAGTCGTGGTGGTGAAGCTAGTCGTGTGTGTCTAGGTGGTGAGAGCGGACCACGCCTGCCTGCTGGTCCCCCTCCAGCTGGAACCCAGCCTGTGGAGACTGATCCCTGGGGAGGAGACCCTCCTAACGCACCCTCTGCACTGGATGGTCCGACGCGTCAACCTGGAATACTTCCCTCGAGGACGCAGCTACTGGGACAGGTAAACAAACGCCCTTTACATATCGGCTACCCTGATAAGTATCCAGGGGGGTATTTAAATCTGTTCTACCCTGATAAGTATCCAGGGGGGTATTTAAATCTGTTCTACCCTGATAAGTATCCAGGAGGGTATTTAAATCTGTTCTACCCTGATCAGTATCCAGGGGGGTATTTAAATCA
>NC_138302.1:2825000-2935000 GCF_965601325.2 Salmo salar | reverse complement strand
CAGCCACATATCTCAGTCAGCCATCTTGAGATATCTAGGTGGGACAGCCACATATCTGTCAGTCAGCCATCTTGAGATATCTAGGTGAGACAGCCACATATCTCAGTCAGTCAGCCATCTTGAGATATCTAGGTGGGACAGCCACATATCTCAGTCAGTCAGCCATCTTGAGATATCTAGGTGGGACAGCCACATATCTCAGTCAGTCAGTCAGCCAACTTGAGATATCTAGGTGGACAGCCACATATCTCAGTCAGTCAGTCAGCCATCTTGAGATATCTAGGTGGGACAGCCACATATCTCAGTCAGCCATCTTGAGATATCTAGGTGGGACAGCCATATATCTCAGTCAGTCAGCCATCTTGAGATATCTAGGTGAGACAGCCACATATCTCAGTCAGTCAGCCATCTTGAGATATCTAGGTGAGACAGCCACATATCTCAGTCACTCAGCCATCTTGAGATATCTAGGTGGGACAGCCACATATCTGTCAGCCATCTTGAGATATCTAGGTGGGACAGCCACATATCTCAGTCAGTCAGCCATCTTGAGATATCTAGGTGGGACTGCCACATATCTGTCAGCCATCTTGAGATATCTAGGTGGGACAGCCATCTTGAGATATCTAGGTGGGACAGCCACATATCTGTCAGCCATCTTGAGATATCAAGGTGGGACAGCCACATATCTCAGTCAGTCAGCCATCTTGAGATATCTAGGTGGGACAGCCACATATCTCAGTCAGTCAGCCATCTTGAGATATCTAGGTGGGACAGCCACATATCTCAGTCAGTCAGCCATCTTGAGATATCTAGGTGGGACAGCCACATATCTCAGTCAGTCAGCCATCTTGAGATATCTAGGTGGGACAGCCACATATCTCAGTCAGTCAGCCATCTTGAGATATCTAGGTGGGACAGCCACATATCTCAGTCAGTCAGCCATCTTGAGATATCTAGGTGGGACAGCCACATATCTCAGTCAGTCAGCCATCTTGAGATATCTAGGTGGGACAGCCACATATCTCAGTCAGTCAGCCATCTTGAGATATCTAGGTGGGACAGCCACATATCTCAGTCAGTCAGCCATCTTGAGATATCTAGGTGGGACAGCCATATATCTCAGTCAGTCAGCCATCTTGAGATATCTAAGTGGGACAGCTACATATCTCAGTCAGTCAGTCAGCCATCTTGAGATATCTAAGTGGGACAGCTACATATCTCAGTCAGTCAGTCAGTCAGCCATCTTGAGATATCTAGGTGGGACAGCCACATATCTCAGTCAGCCATCTTGAGATATCTAGGTGGGACAGCCACATATCTCAGTCAGCCATCTTGAGATATCTAGGTGGGACAGCCACATATCTCAGTCAGCCATCTTGAGATATCTAGGTGGGACAGCCACATATCTCAGTCAGAGAGCCATCTTGAGATATCTAGGTGGGACAGCCACATATCTCAGTCAGCCATCTTGAGATATCTAGGTGGGACAGCCACATATCTCAGTCAGTCAGTCAGCCATCTTGAGATATCTAAGTGGGACAGCTACATATCTCAGTCAGTCAGTCAGCCATCTTGAGATATCTAGGTGGGACAGCCACATATCTCAGTCAGCCATCTTGAGATATCTAGGTGGGACAGCCACATATCTCAGTCAGCCATCTTGAGATATCTAGGTGGGACAGCCACATATCTCAGTCAGCCATCTTGAGATATCTAGGTGGGACAGCCACATATCTCAGTCAGCCATCTTGAGATATCTAGTTGGGACAGCCACATATCTCAGTCAGCCATCTTGAGATATCTAGGTGGGACAGCCACATTTCTCAGTCAGCCATCTTGAGATATCTAGGTGGGACAGCCACATATCTCAGTCAGTCAGCCATCTTGAGATATCTAGGTGGGACAGCCACATATCTGTCAGTCAGCCATCTTGAGATATCTAGGTGGGACAGCCACATATCTGTCAGTCAGCCATCTTGAGATATCGCAGTGGGACAGCCACATATATCTGTCAGCCATCTTGAGATATCTAGGTGGGACAGCCACGTATCTGTCATTCAGTCAGCCATCTTGAGATATCTAGGTGGGACTTCCACATATCTCAGTCAGTCAGCCATTTTGAGATATTTAGGTGGGACAGCCACATATCTGTCAGTCAGCCATCTTGAGATATCTAGGTGAGACAGCCACAAATCTCAGTCAGTCAGCCATCTTGAGATATCTAGGTGGGACAGCCACATATCTGTCAGTCAGCCATCTTGAGATATCGCAGTGGGACAGCCACATATATCTGTCAGCCATCTTGAGATATCTAGGTGGGACAGCCACGTATCTGTCAGTCAGTCAGCCATCTTGAGATATCTAGGTGGGACAGCCACATATCTCAGTCAGTCAGCCATTTTGAGATATTTAGGTGGGACAGCCACATATCTGTCAGTCAGCCATCTTGAGATATCTAGGTGAGACAGCCACAAATCTCAGTCAGTCAGCCATCTTGAGATATCAAGGTGGGACAGCCACATATCTCAGTCAGCCATCTTGAGATATCTAGGTGGGACAGCCATATATCTCAGTCAGTCAGCCATCTTGAGATATCTAGGTGGGACAGCCACATATCTCAGTCAGTCAGCCATCTTGAGATATCAAGGTGGGACAGCCACATATCTCTGTCAGTCAGCCATCTTGAGATATCTAGGTGAGACAGCCACATATCTCAGTCAGTCAGCCATCTTGAGATATCTAGGTGGGACAGCCATATATCTCAGTCAGTCAGCCATCTTGAGATATCTAGGTGGGACAGCCACATATCTGTCAGCCATCTTGAGATATCTAGATGGGACAGCCACATATCTGTCAGCCATCTTGAGATATCTAGGTGGGACAGCCATCCTGAGATATCTAGGTGGGACAGCCACATATCTCATTCTGTCAGCCATCTTGAGATATCTAGGTGGGACAGCCACATCTGTCAGCCATTTTGAGATATCTAGGTGGGACAGCCACATATCTCAGTCAGTCAGCCATCTTGAGATATCTAGGTGGGACTGCCACATATCTGTCAGCCATCTTGAGATATCTAGGTGGGACAGCCATCTTGAGATATCTAGGTGGGACAGCCACATATCTGTCAGCCATCTTGAGATATCAAGGTGGGACAGCCACATATCTCAGTCAGTCAGCCATCTTGAGATATCTAGGTGGGACAGCCACATATCTCAGTCAGTCAGCCATCTTGAGATATCTAGGTGGGACAGCCACATATCTCAGTCAGTCAGCCATCTTGATATATCTAGGTGGGACAGCCACATATCTCAGTCAGTCAGCCATCTTGAGATATCTAGGTGGGACAGCCACATATCTCAGTCAGTCAGTCAGCCATCTTGAGATATCTAAGTGGGACAGCTACATATCTCAGTCAGTCAGTCAGTCAGCCATCTTGAGATATCTAGGTGGGACAGCCACATATCTCAGTCAGCCATCTTGAGATATCTAGGTGGGACAGCCACATATCTCAGTCAGCCATCTTGAGATATCTAGGTGGGACAGCCACATATCTCAGTCAGAGAGCCATCTTGAGATATCTAGGTGGGACAGCCACATATCTCAGAGAGCCATCTTGAGATATCTAGGTGGGACAGCCACATATCTCAGTCAGTCAGTCAGCCATCTTGCGATATCTAAGTGGGACAGCTACATATCTCAGTCAGTCAGTCAGCCATCTTGAGATATCTAGGTGGGACAGCCACATATCTGTCAGCCATCTTGAGATATCTAGGTGGGACAGCCACATATCTCAGTCAGCCATCTTGAGATATCTAGGTGGGACAGCCACATATCTCAGTCAGTCAGCCATCTTGAGATATCTAGGTGGGACAGCCACATATCTGTCAGTCAGCCATCTTGAGATATCGCAGTGGGACAGCCACATATATCTGTCAGCCATCTTGAGATATCTAGGTGGGACAGCCACATATCTCAGTCAGTCAGCCATCTTGAGATATCAAGGTGGGACAGCCACATATCTCAGTCAGTCAGTCAGCCATCTTGAGATATCTAGGTGGGACAGCCACATATCTCAGTCAGTCAGTCAGCCATCTTGAGATATCTAGGTGGGACAGCTACATATCTCAGTCAGTCAGTCAGCCATCTTGAGATATCTAGGTGGGACAGCCACATATCTCTGTCAGTCAGCCATCTTGAGATATCTAGGTGAGACAGCCACATATCTCAGTCAGTCAGCCATCTTGAGATATCTAGGTGGGACAGCCACATATCTGTCAGCCATCTTGAGATATCTAGGTGGGACAGCCATCCTGAGATATCTAGGTGGGACAGCCACATATCTCATTCAGTCAGCCATATTGAGATATCTAGGTGGGACAGCCACATATCTCAGTCAGCCATCTTGAGATATCTAGGTGGGACTGCCACATATCTGTCAGCCATCTTGAGATATCTAGGTGGGACAGCCATCTTGAGATATCTAGGTGGGACAGCCACATATCTGTCAGCCATCTTGAGATATCAAGGTGGGACAGCCACATATCTCAGTCAGTCAGCCATCTTGAGATATCTAGGTGGGACAGCCACATATCTCAGTCAGTCAGCCATCTTGAGATATCTAGGTGGGACAGCCACATATCTCAGTCAGTCAGTCAGCCATCTGTATCTGCTTTCAGTTAGTTTTACTGTGAACACTGAGGCTGTACCTGCTTTCAGTTACAGTTTTACTGTGAACCCTGAGGCTGTACCCACTTTAAGTTCCAGTTCTACTGTGAACACTGAGGCTGTACCCACTATAAGTTACAGTTGTACTGTGAACACTGAGGCTGTACCCGCTTTCAGTTACAGTTTTACTGTGAACACTGAGGCTGTACCCGCTTTCAGTTAGTTTTACTGTGAACACTGAGGCTGTACCCGCTTTCAGTTACAGTTTTACTGTGAACACTGAGGCTGTACCTGCTTTCAGTTAGTTTTACTGTGAACACTGAGGATGTAACCTGCTTTAAGTTAGTTTTACTGTGAACACTGAGGCTGTACCCGCTTTCAGTTAGTTTTACTGTGAACACTGAGGCTGTACCCACTAAGTTAGTTTTACTGTGAACACTGAGGCTGTACCCACTTTAAGTTCCAGTTTTACTGTGAACACTGAGGCTGTACCCACTATAAGTTCCAGTTTTACTGTGAACACTGAGGCTGTACCCACTATAAGTTCCAGTTTTACTGTGAACACTGAGGCTGTACCCACTAAGTTAGTTTTACTGTGAACACTGAGGCTGTACCTGCTTTAAGTTACAGTTTTAACAGTGGCCAAGTAGGCTAATGTGACTATTTGATCATAATGTAGGTCTACCAGAGTGGCCTACCATCAAAAACAATGGAAACACATTCTCTGTCTCTGTCCAGACCATAGGGTTAAAGGTCAGGGGGTTAATGTGTAACTGATATGTCTCTGTGTTAGGGTTAGGGGTTAAAGGTCAGGGTTCATGTATAACTTATATGTATCTCTGTGTTAGTTAGGGTTAGGGGTTAAAGGTCAGGGTTCATGTATAACTGATATGTCTCTGTGTTAGGGTTAGGGGTTAAAGGTCAGGGTTCATATATAACTGTTATGTCTCTGTGTTAGTTAGGGTTAGGGGTTAAAGGTCAGGGTTCATGTATAACTGATATGTATCTCTGTGTTAGTTAGGGTTAGGGGTTAAAGGTCAGGGTTCATGTATAACTGTAATGTCTCTGTGTTAGTTAGGGTTAGGGGTTAAAGGTCAGGGTTAATATATAACTTATGTCTCTCTGTGTTAGTTAGGGTTAGGGGTTAAAGGTCAGGGTTAATGTATAACTGATATGTATCTCTGTGTTAGTTAGGGTTAGGGTTCATAAATAACTGTTATGTCTCTCTGTGTTAGTTGGGGTTAAAGGTCAGGGTTAATGTATAACTGATATGTCTCTCTGTGTTGGTTAGGGGTTAAAGGTCAGGGTTCATGTATAACTGATATGTCTCTCTGTGTTGGTTAGGGGTTAAAGGTCAGGGCTCATGTATAACTGATATGCCTCTGTGTTAGTTAGGGGTTAAATTTCAGGGTTCATGTAAAACTGATGTCTCTCTGTGTCTCCAGACCAGAGCGAGGTGATCCCCTCTTCATCTCCATAGTGCCTGTGCTGAGGGAAGCAGACGTGGTCCTGACTGCCCAGGTAGAGTTAACCCGGCCCTGGGATAGCGCCTGGCACCTCTCCCTCTACCCCTGGGAGACCCAGCGTCTCGTTCAGCTTGACTCGGCCGACCAAGGCGTCCGACGCGTCGTCCTCAAAACCCTCAAAGCCGTCTGTCGACGCTGTCCCTCCCTTCGACCACTCGCCGCCGTGCCATTGGTCAACCTCATCCTCCACCTCAGCGACAAGGACTTGGATTGGTCGGAGGGTTGTCTGAGTGGGCGTTTCCAGCAGTGTGTCTGGGAGCTGATTGGCTATCTGGAAGAAGGGGTGTTACCTAGCTACTTCAAGTCCGGCGTTAATTTGTTGAACGGAATGACGGATGAAGAGGTTGATGAGATGGGTTTTATGTTGTACTGCGCCGTCTCCGAACCGGACATTCTACTGATATAGAAATATATTTAACGAGGCAAGTCAGTTAAGAACAAATTCTTATTTTACAATGACGGCCTACAGGGTTAACTGGCCTTGTTCAGGGGGGGCAGAACGACAGATTTGTACCCTTGTCAGCTCGGGGATTTGAACTGGCAACCTTTCGGGTTACTGGTCCAACGCTCTAACCACTAGGCTACCTGCTGGTTACTAGTCCAACGCTCTAACCACTAGGCGACGCTGTATATACCTTAACCTGTTGTATATGTCACAGAGGAAAGAGTTTGAGGTAATAAGGGTACGGATGAGTTAAAGGGGAGGCTCTGACGATGATGATGATGATGATGAGGGGACTGTGCCTATGAAAGTAGATGAGGGGACTGTGCCTAGGAAAAGTAGATGGGGGGAAAGGAAGAAATGAAAAGGAGACTAGGAAAGGAGACTTTACACAGGCACCCGATTTCTGATCATTTTTGGGGGGAAGAATCAGGTTGCCTGTGTTTAAACGCAGCCTTAGCGACGGAGACTTGGCTTTGGTTTTCATCCTGCTGCTCTGCTGCATCCTGCTGCTCTGTCCAATGGGCTAGGCCATTTGAGGCTAAAACCCAAAGGAATCCCCACCCAGTTGACTACTTTAAAATGGTGGAAGCCCTTCAATGGGCGCTACCCATTCTAAAACAGCTTTTTTGGGGGGGGTCACTAAAAGGCCCTGGATCATTCTCTATGGGTCTGACTGGACTACACAAGGTAACATAGTTAACACCAGTTACCACAGCAACAAAGTGATAATTATGTCTAAAATCAAATCAAATTAAATGTATTTATAAAGCACCTTCTTACATCAGCTGATATCTCAAAGTGCTGTTACAGAAACCCAGCCTAAAACCCCCCCAAACGGCTAGTAATGCAGGTGTAGAACCCCTCTGCCAATTTCTCTTAATAAAATCAGATTTTTTTTTAAACCCTTAATCTGTTTAATGAAATCATTATATGGTCCCACCTTCTACTGAATAAAGTTTTCACTTTCTTTTGTTTCTGTTTGACTTTTTTTCGTGTTTTTTTTTTTGAACGACTTTTGCTGAGGTTGTTTTTTAAAGTTTGAAGAGTGATTTTAAAAATAAAATGTTTTCTGCTTTACTACTGATGTTAATATCCTCATTATTATTTACATGTTTAGGTGATATAATTATGTCAAGTTAAATCCAACATTTTCTGTTATTAATAAAAAAATTAACACTTTTCATGTTGCATTTATTTAAAGTTATAATTGTAGTCCATTCGGGTTATGATTGAACTACAAATCCAAGCTTGCATCAGTAAAATAGCTGCTTCTCCCCCCCCCCCCCCCCCCCTCCACAAATCAATCCCGTTATTTTATACCCAAAATGATCTGTCTCCGCCGAGGACTGAATTCCCATAACTCTACCGGACACCGAAAGCGGTTCTTCATGCTCTTTCACAAGTCTCCTCGAGGTGTCTCGGGACGTATTCATCACCCCCACCGGTTAAAAAACGGGCGTGAACGGTTCCTCCTCCTCGCTCCACTACCGGCAGTTGTCACATGGCTTAATTAACATGGCTGGAGTTGTATCCCGCCGTCTGAAGACGTGATACACACTACGCTGCGAGTCCCCCCCCCTGGTAAAATACATCTCTATACGGGAGGCGGAAAGAGGAACCCGGGTCGACACGGACCATGTGATTCGGTGTTTACTTCCAGGACCTGTTTCGCAGGCTACTTTGTGTTGACAACATGTTTTTGTTTTGTTGTCTCTGTTACAGGACAGCTGTTGTTGACGTTAAGACTGTATACTACGTCGGTAAGTTAACACCTCGCTCTGACGTTGAACTTTCCGTTTAGTATAATGTTATTTATCCACCGACCGACCGAAATACAGAAATGAGAAGTGAAAGTTAAACATGTTTGTTTCCGCTTTTTTTAAAAGTTGAACAACACAACAAGCAACACTTTTTATATTTATTTTTAATACCAGTTACCCGGTCAATGAGTGACGGTTTGCTCTCCGGTACCAAAACCGGACTCAAGGACGGAAATAACAGTGGGGTTTTTTTCACACCGGGGAAAGTTATTAACAGGGACACGGAAGAAAGGACTGAACAGTAACAGACATAAACACTGGAGTCTCTCTGGGATCAACACAGAGGCCTGGGATTAGGACATTATGATTGGCTCTCCTGATGTCTTGGCCTTCACCAATGAAGGGGATTTGGGAGGTTACCCAGAAGCCCAGGATCTACCAGAAGAGTTCTCCCTTCCTCTCTTTCCTCCGTCTCACCCCTGGACCTCACCTGCCCGTTTCAACAGAGACTTTATACTGGTGGCTGAGTTCTCAGAACAGGTTGGACCTGGAGGGGCTGGTGTGTGTGTGTGTGTGTTTTTATGGTGGTGTGTGTGTGTTTTTATGGTGGTGTGTGTGTGTGTGTGTGTGTGCTTTTATGGTGGTGTGTGTGCTTTTATGGTGTGTGTGTGCTTTTATGGTGGTGTGTGTGTGTGTGTGTGTGTGTGTGTGTGTGTGTGTGTGTGTGTGTGTATTATACTGACGGTGTATATCTTCTGTCCTCCTGTCCAGGTGGGTCCCCTACCTGTCCGGACCATCCCCGACGACCCCAGAGTGATCGGTTCCTTCGACCTGAACCATTTCTCTCTACGCGTCATGTCCGTCGACTACCAAGCCGTCGCCCCCGGCCCTCAGCCACACCACCAGACAGCTAGTCCTTCCCTCAGGACCCTTCCTCGCCTGGCCTTCTCAGAGGTAGGTAGGCCTGGTGTTTTTAGACAAGCGACCCAGTGCCGGTTCGAATCCCAGCTCCGCCGACAAGGGGGAAATAAATCTGTTGGCATCATCCTAGATGCCATCAGCTGACGTTGTGCCCTGGAGCAATGTACCTAAACCTCCTAAAATTGGACTGAGGATGACCCATTGCTTCCAGCCCCTCGTGTGTGTGTTTCGGGGGCTTTTGTTGTGATGTTTATAGACTAGTCTCGGTCCTCTGTCAGTCTATAGACTAGTCTCGGTCCTCTGTCAGTATATAGACTAGTCTCGGTCCTCTGTCAGTATATAGACTAGTCTCGGTCCTCTGTCAGTCTCTAGACTAGTCTCGGTCCTCTGTCAGTCTATAGACTAGTCTCGGTCCTCTGTCAGTCTATAGACTAGTCTCGGTCCTCTGTCAGTATATAGACTAGTCTCGGTCCTCTGTCAGTATATAGACTAGTCTCGGTCCTCTGTCAGTCTATAGACTAGTATCGGTCCTCTGTCAGTATATTGACTAGTCTCGGTCCTCTGTCAGTATATAGACTAGTCTCGGTCCTCTGTCAGTCTATAGACTAGTCTCGGTCCTCTGTCAGTATATAGACTAGTCTCGGTCCTCTGTCAGTATATAGACTAGTCTCGGTCCTCTGTCAGTCTATAGACTAGTCTCGGTCCTCTGTCAGTCTAGACTAGTCTCGGTCCTCTGTCAGTATATAGACTAGTCTCGGTCCTCTGTCAGTCTATAGACTAGTCTCGGTCCTCTGTCAGTGTATATAGACTAGTCTCGGTCCTCTGTCAGTCTATAGACTAGTCTCGGTCCTCTGTCAGTCTATAGACTAGTCTCGGTCCTCTGTCAGTATATAGACTAGTCTCGGTCCTCTGTCAGTATATAGACTAGTCTCGGTCCTCTGTCAGTCTCTAGACTAGTCTCGGTCCTCTGTCAGTCTATAGACTAGTCTCGGTCCTCTGTCAGTCTATAGACTAGTCTCGGTCCTCTGTCAGTATATAGACTAGTCTCGGTCCTCTGTCAGTCTATAGACTAGTATCGGTCCTCTGTCAGTATATTGACTAGTCTCGGTCCTCTGTCAGTATATAGACTAGTCTCGGTCCTCTGTCAGTCTATAGACTAGTCTCGGTCCTCTGTCAGTATATAGACTAGTCTCGGTCCTCTGTCAGTATATAGACTAGTCTCGGTCCTCTGTCAGTCTATAGACTAGTCTCGGTCCTCTGTCAGTCTAGACTAGTCTCGGTCCTCTGTCAGTATATAGACTAGTCTCGGTCCTCTGTCAGTCTATAGACTAGTCTCGGTCCTCTGTCAGTGTATATAGACTAGTCTCAGTCCTCTGTCAGTCTATAGACTAGTCTTGGTCCTCTGTCAGTCTATAGACTAGTCTCGGTCCTCTGTCAGTATATAGACTAGTCTCGGTCCTCTGTCAGTATATAGACTAGTCTCGGTCCTCTGTCAGTCTATAGACTAGTATCGGTCCTCTGTCAGTATATTGACTAGTCTCGGTCCTCTGTCAGTATATAGACTAGTCTCGGGCCTCTGTCAGTCTATAGACTAGTCTCGGTCCTCTGTCAGTATATAGACTAGTCTCGGTCCTCTGTCAGTATATAGACTAGTCTCGGTCCTCTGTCAGTCTATAGACTAGTCTCGGTCCTCTGTCAGTCTAGACTAGTCTCGGTCCTCTGTCAGTATATAGACTAGTCTCGGTCCTCTGTCAGTCTATAGACTAGTCTCGGTCCTCTGTCAGTCTATAGACTAGTCTCGGTCCTCTGTCAGTCTATAGACTAGTCTCGGTCCTCTGTCAGTATATAGACTAGTATCGGTCCTCTGTCAGTCTATAGACTAGTATCGGTCCTCTGTCAGTATATTGACTAGTCTCGGTCCTCTGTCAGTATATAGACTAGTATCGGTCCTCTGTCAGTCTATAGACTAGTATCGGTCCTCTGTCAGTATATTGACTAGTCTCGGTCCTCTGTCAGTCTATAGACTAGTCTCGGTCCTCTGTCAGTATATAGACTAGTCTCGGTCCTCTGTCAGTCTATAGACTAGTCTCGGTCCTCTGTCAGTCTATAGACTAGTCTCGGTCCTCTGTCAGTCTATAGACTAGTCTCGGTCCTCTGTCAGTATATAGACTAGTCTCGGTCCTCTGTCAGTCTATAGACTAGTCTCGGTCCTCTGTCAGTCTATAGACTAGTCTCGGTCCTCTGTCAGTCTATAGACTAGTCTCGGTCCTCTGTCAGTCTATAGACTAGTCTCGGTCCTCTGTCAGTCTATAGACTAGTCTCGGTCCTCTGTCAGTCTATAGACTAGTCTCGGTCCTCTGTCAGTCTATAGACTAGTCTCGGTCCTCTGTCAGTATATAGACTAGTCTCGGTCCGCTGTCAGTCTATAGACTAGTCTCGGTCCTCTGTCAGTCTATAGACTAGTCTCGGTCTGTCAGTATATAGACTAGTCGCGGTCCTCTGTCAGTATATAGACTAGTCTCAGTCCTCTGTCAGTCAGTGTGTATCAGGGGGTTGTGTTGTCAGTATATAGACTAGTCTCGGTCCTCTGTCAGTCTATAGACTAGTCTCAGTCCTCTGTCAGTCTATAGACTAGTCTCAGTCCTCTGTCAGTATATAGACTAGTCTCGGTCCTCTGTCAGTATATAGACTAGTCTCGGTCCTCTGTCAGTATATAGACTAGTCTCGGTCCTCTGTCAGTATATAGACTAGTCTCGGTCCTCTGTCAGTCTATAGACTAGTCTCGGTCCTCTGTCTGTCTATAGACTAGTCTCGGTCCTCTGTCTGTCTATAGACTAGTCTCGGTCCTCTGTCAGTATATAGACTAGTCTCGGTCCTCTGTCAGTATATAGACTAGTCTCGGTCCTCTGTCAGTATATAGACTAGTCTCAGTCCTCTGTCTGTCTATAGACTAGTCTCGGTCCTCTGTCAGTCTATAGACTAGTCTCGGTCCTCTGTCAGTCTATAGACTAGTCAGGGTGTCCTTCCTCCAGGGTGGTGCTGGGTGTCTCTGGGGGAGGTGGTTCTCCTTCCTCCAGGGTGGTGCTGGGTGCCTCTGGGGAGGTGGTTGTGTCCTTCCTCCAGGGTGGTGCTGGGTGTCTCTGGGGGAGGTGGTCGTTCTCCTTCCTCCAGGGTGGTGCTGGGTGTCTCTGGGGGAGGTGGTCGTTCTCCTTCCTCCAGGGTGGTGCTGGGTGTCTCTGGGGGAGGTGGTCTTTCTCCTTCCTTCAGGGTGGTGCTGGGTGTCTCTGGGGGAGGTGGTTGTTCTCCTTCCTCCAGGGTGGTGCTGGGTGACTCAATGGAGCGGGTTGTTCTCCTTCCTCCAGGGTGGTGCTGGGTGTCTCTGGAGGAGGTGGTTGTGTCCTTCCTCCAGGGTGGTGCTGGGTGTCTCTCGGGGAGGTGGTTGTGTCCTTCCTCCAGGGTGGTGCTGGGTGACTCTGGGGGAGGTGGTTCTCCTTCCTCCAGGGTGGTGCTGGGTGTCTCTGGGGGAGGTGGTCGTTCTCCTTCCTTCAGGGTGGTGCTGGGTGACTCAATGGAGGTGGTTGTTCTCCTTCCTCCAGGGTGGTGCTGGGTGTCTCTGGGGGAGGTGGTTCTCCTTCCTCCAGGGTGGTGCTGGGTGTCTCTGGTGGAGGTGGTTGTTCTCCTTCCTCCAGGGTGGTGCTGGGTGTCTCTGGGGAAGGTGGTTCTCCTTCCTCCAGGGTGGTGCTGGGTGTCTCTGGGGGAGGTGGTTGTTCTCCTTCCTCCAGGGTGGTGCTGGGTGTCTCTGGGGAGATTGTTGTGTCCTTCCTCCAGGGTGGTGCTGGGTGACTCAGCGGAGATTGTTGTGTTCTTCCTCCAGGACTCCAGGGTGTTGCTGGGTGACTCTAAGGAGGGTGCATTTGCCTACGTTCACCACCTGACTCTGTATGACCTGGAGGCCCGAGGCTTCGTCCGCCCGTTCTGCATGGCCTACGTCTCCGCTGACGAGAGGAAGATCATGCTGCAGTTCCAGGAGCTGTCGCACCGCTTCTCCCGCGCCTCCGAGTGCCTCAAGACCGGAAACCGACGGGCCTTCGCCCGCGAGCTGCACAGGAAGCTACAAGACCTGGAGTAAGAGGATACACACGTTCACGCACCGACACAGAGTTTGGTTTGTGTGAGCGTTTTTTAAATCCTTCTCTCCGTTGACAGGTACACACGATCCGTCCTTCATGCGGCGCTTCAAGGGATATCCAATGATAGTGAGGAGATCGGGGAGGAGGCGGAACTGCAGAAGACAGCCAACGAGCTTGCTAGCGTGGATCGATCCATCCTGGACCACAGATCCCTCCTCCACCAGGTCACGTCCTATCCCAACAGGAAGTTAAAAGACCCTGGCTTTCTGCCTTACGACCCCTCCCTGATCCCAGAGACCCTCCCCCTGACTCCGGATCCCCCCTCCCCCTCATACACCCCGCAGCTGGTTTCCGGGGCGTCGCTAGGTGGTGGGGGCTGGTCAGCGAGGCGGTTCGACCGCCGTCTGAAGCCATTGGAGGAGCTGAGCGACTGCTACTTCCTGTCTCTGACGCTAGAACAGCTGGGCAACGCAGAAAGCCGTCTTCGCGGAGACCAGAGTGTTCTACACAACCGCTGCGTCACACGCAAGCTCTCCAGGATGCTTTCACACACACACTTCCTGTTCCAGCTCTGGGACCAGGAAGAAGAGGAGGAGGAGGAGGATCTGGAGGAGGAAGGGGCGGGGCTAGAGGGAGGAAGTGGCTTGATGTCGAATCCTGTGGAGTGGGCGGGTGCGGGACCACAGAGCATGGAGTCGTTCTTCTCTTGCGTGGAGGAGGTGTCAATCAAGCTGGAGACAGGAAGTGGAGGGGCGGGGCCGACACTCGATCCTGCGGGGGGAGAAGAAGTAACCACGGAGACGAGACCAGGCAGCGTGAGCAGCGGAGACAGCATTGAGGTTCTGGGGACGGAGCGCTCGTATAGAACACAGGGACTAACCCACGTGGAACTCAGAGGTAGGTCAATTCAGAAACTGCATTCATGTCGTTATGGGGCGTCGTTATGGGGCGCTGTTACGTCGTTATGGGGCGCTGTTACGTCGTTATGGGGCGCTGTTACGTCGTTATGGGGTGCTGTAGCGTCGTTATGGGGTGCTGTGGCGTCGTTATGGGGTGCCGTTATGGGGCGCTGTGACGTCGTTATGGGGTGCTGTGGCGTCGTTATGGGGTGCTGTGGCGTCGTTATGGGGTGCTGTGGCGTCGTTATGGGGTGCTGTGACGTCGTTATGGGGTGCTGTGACGTCGTTATGGGGTGCTGTGACGTCGTTATGGGGTGCTGTGACGTCGTTATGGGGTGCTGTGGCGTCGTTATGGGGTGCTGTGGCGTCGTTATGGGGTGTCGTTATGGGGTGCTGTGGTGTCGTTATGAGGTGTCGTTATGGGGTGCTGTGATGTCGTTATGTGGTGCTGTGGCGTCGTTATGGGGTACTGTGATGTCGTTATGGGGTGTTGTGGCGTCGTTATGAGGTGTCGTTATGGGGTGCTGTGGCGTCGTTATGGGTTGTCATTATGGGGTGCTGTGATGTCGTTATGGGGTGCTGTGGCGTCGTTATGGGGCGTCGTTATGGGGTGCTGTGATGTCGTTATGGGGCGTCGTTATGGGGCGTCGTTATGGGGTGCTGTGATGTCGTTATGAGGTGTCGTTATGGGGTGCTGTGATGTCGTTATGGGGTGCTGTGATGTCGTTATGGGGTGCTGTGATGTCGTTATGGGGTGCCGTGGCGCCGTTATGGGGTGCCGTGAGGTCGTTATGGGGTGTTGTGGCGTCGTTATGGGGTGCTGTGATGTCGTTATGGGGTGCTGTGGCGTCGTTATGGGGTGCTGTGGCGTCGTTATGGGGTGCTGTGGCGTCGTTATGAGGTGTCGTTATGGGATGCTGTGATGTCGTTATGGGGTGCTGTGGCGTTGTTATGAGGTGTCGTTATGGGGTGCTGTGGCGTCGTTATGGGGCGTCGTTATGGGGTGCTGTGATGTCGTTATGGGGTGCTGTGGCGTCGTTATGGGGTACTGTGATGTCGTTATGGGTTGTCATTATGGGGTGCTGTGATGTCGTTATGGGGTGCTGTGGCGTTGTTATGGGGCGTCGTTATGGGGTGCTGTGATGTCGTTATGGGGTGCCGTGGCGTCGTTATGGGATGTGGTGATGTCGTTATGGGGTGCTGTGGCGTCGTTATGGGGTGTTGTGATGTCGTTATGGGGTGCTGTGGCGTCGTTATGGGGTGCTGTGGCGTCGTTATGGGGTGTTGTGATGTTGTTATGAGGTGTCGTTATGGGGTGCTGTGGCGTCGTTATGGGGTGTTGTGATGTCGTTATGGGGTGCTGTGGCGTCGTTATGGGGTGCTGTGACGTCGTTATGGAGTGTCGTTATGGGGTGTCGTTATAGGGTGCTGTGACATCGTTATGGGGTGCTGTGACGTCGTTATGGGGTGTCGTTATGGGGCGTCGTTATGGGGTGCTGTGGCGTCGTTATGGGGTGCTGTAACGTCGTTATGGGGTGTCGTTATGGGACGCTGTGACGTCGTTATGGGGTGCTGTGACGTCGTTATGGGGTTCTGTGGCGCCGTTATGGGGTATTGTGTGTGTGTGTATTCAGAAAAAAAACATTTTTTAATCCATTTTAGAATAAGGTTGTAACGTAACAAAATGTAGAAAAAGTCAAGTGGTAAGAATACTTACCGAATTATGCACTGTATCGTTATTAAACTATAGGGGGGGGGGTACCGTGTCCCTGGGTGGAAACGTGGGTTCAGGGTGAAGGCTGTGTGTTTATCCTCTTCCTCCTCCTCCTCCTCCTCCTCCTATAGAGTTGTTCTGGTGGGGGGTCTGGGGCTTCAGGGTGAAGGCTGTGTGTTTATCCTCTTCCTCCTCCTATAGAGTTGTTCTGGTGGGGGGTCTGGGGGTTCAGGGTGAAGGCTGTGTGTTATTCCTCTTCCTCCTCCTCCTCCTCCTCCTCCTATAGAGTTGTTCTGGTGGGGGGTCTGGGGGTTCAGGGTGAAGGCTGTGTGTTTATCCTCTTCCTCCTCCTCCAATAGAGTTGTCGGTTCAGGGTGAAGGCTGTCCTCCTCTCCTCCTCCTATAGAGTTGTTCTGGTGGGGGATCTGGGGGTTCAGGGTGAAGGCTGTGTGTTTATCCTCTTCCTCCTCCTCCTATAGAGTTGTTCTGGTGGGGGGTCTGGGGGTTCAGGGTGAAGGCTGTGTGTTTATCCTCCTCCTCCTCCTATAGAGTTGTTCTGGTGGGGGGTCTGGGGGTTCAGGGTGAAGGCTGTGTGTTTATCCTCTTCCTCCTCTCCTCCTATAGAGTTGTTCTGGTGGGGGGTCTGGGGGTTCAGGGTGAAGGCTGTGTGTTTATCCTCCTCCTCCTCCTATAGAGTTGTTCTGGTGGGGGGTCTGGGGGTTCAGGGTGAAGGCTGTGTGTTTATCCTCTTCCTCCCTCCTCCTCCTCCATAGAGTTGTTCTGGTGGGGGGTCTGGGGCTTCAGGGTGAAGGCTGTGTGTTATTCCTCTTCCTCCTCCTCCTCCTCCTCTTATAGAGTTGTTCTGGTGGGGGGTCTGGGGGTTCAGGGTGAAGGCTGTGTGTTTATCCTCTTCCTCCTCCTCCTATAGAGTTGTTCTGGTGGGGGGTCTGGGGGTTCAGGGTGAAGGCTGTGTGTTTATCCTCCTCCTCCTCCTATAGAGTTGTTCTGGTGGGGGGTCTGGGGGTTCAGGGTGAAGGCTGTGTGTTTATCCTCTTCCTCCTCTCCTCCTATAGAGTTGTTCTGGTGGGGGGTCTGGGGGTTCAGGGTGAAGGCTGTGTGTTTATCCTCCTCCTCCTCCTATAGAGTTGTTCTGGTGGGGGTTCTGGGGGTTCAGGGTGAAGACTGTGTGTTTATCCTCTTCCTCCTCCTCCTCCTATAGAGTTGTTCTGGTGGGGGGTCTGGGGGTTCAGGGTGAAGGCTGTGTGTTTATCCTCTTCCTCCTCCTCCTCCTATAGAGTTGTTCTGGTGGGGGGTCTGGGGGTTCAGGGTGAAGGCTGTGTGTTATTCCTCTTCCTCCTCCTCCTCCTCCTCCTATAGAGTTGTTCTGGTGGGGGGTCTGGGGCTTCAGGGTGAAGGCTGTGTGTTTATCCTCCTCTCCTCCTATAGAGTTGTTCTGGTGGGGGGTCTGGGGGTTCACGGTGAAGGCTGTGTGTTTATCCTCTTCCTCTTCTTCCTCCTCCTCCTATAGAGTTGTTCTGGTGGGGGGTCTGGGGCTTCAGGGTGAAGGCTGTGTGTTTATCCTCCTCCTCCTCCTCCTATAGAGTTGTTCTGGTGGGGGGTCTGGGGCTTCAGGGTGAAGGCTGTGTGTTTATCCTCCTCCTCCTCCTATAGAGTTGTTCTGGTGGGGGGTCTGGGGGTTCACGGTGAAGGCTGTGTGTTTATCCTCTTCCTCCTCCTCCTATAGAGTTGTTCTGGTGGGGGGTCTGGGGGTTCAGGGTGAAGGCTGTGTGTTTATCCTCTTCCTCCTCCTCCTATAGAGTTGTTCTGGTGGGGGGTCTGGGGGTTCAGGGTGAAGGCTGTGTGTTTATCCTCCTCCTCCTCCTATAGAGTTGTTCTGGTGGGGGGTCTGGGGGTTCAGGGTGAAGGCTGTGTGTTTATCCTCCTCCTCCTCCTATAGAGTTGTTCTGGTGGGGGTTCTGGGGGTTCAGGGTGAAGGCTGTGTGTTTATCCTCCTCCTCCTCCTATAGAGTTGTTCTGGTGGGGGGTCTGGGGGTTCAGGGTGAAGGCTGTGTGTTTATCCTCCTCCTCCTCCTCCTCCTATAGAGTTGTTCTGGTGGGGGGTGGGGGGTCTGGGGGTTCAGGGTGAAGGCTGTGTGTTTATCCTCTTCCTCCTCCTCCTATAGAGTTGTTCTGGTGGGGGGTCTGGGGGTTCAGGGTGAAGGCTGTGTGTTTATCCTCTTCCTCCTCCTCCTCCTCCTCCTATAGAGTTGTTCTGGTGGGGGGTCTGGGGCTTCAGGGTGAAGGCTGTGTGTTTATCCTCTTCCTCCTCCTCCTCCTCCTATAGAGTTGTTCTGGTGGGGGGTCTGGGGCTTCAGGGTGAAGGCTGTGTGTTTATCCTCTTCCTCCTCCTCCTCCTCCTATAGAGTTGTTCTGGTGGGGGGTCTGGGGCTTCAGGGTGAAGGCTGTGTGTTTATCCTCTTCCTCCTCCTCCTCCTCCTCCTATAGAGTTGTTCTGGTGGGGGGTCTGGGGCTTCAGGGTGAAGGCTGTGTGTTTATCCTCTTCCTCCTCCTATAGAGTTGTTCTGGTGGGGGGTCTGGGGCTTCAGGGTGAAGGCTGTGTGTTTATCCTCCTCCTCCTCCTCCTATAGAGTTGTTCTGGTGGGGGGTCTGGGGGTTCAGGGTGAAGGCTGTGTGTTTATCCTCTTCCTCCTCCTCCTCCTATAGAGTTGTTCTGGTGGGGGGTCTGGGGGTTCAGGGTGAAGGCTGTGTGTTTATCCTCCTCCTCCTCCTATAGAGTTGTTCTGGTGGGGGGTCTGGGGGTTCAGGGTGAAGACTGTGTGTTTATCCTCTTCCTCCTCCTCCTCCTATAGAGTTGTTCTGGTGGGGGGTCTGGGGGTTCAGGGTGAAGACTGTGTGTTTATCCTCTTCCTCCTCCTCCTCCTATAGAGTTGTTCTGGTGGGGGGTCTGGGGGTTCAGGGTGAAGACTGTGTGTTTATCCTCTTCCTCCTCCTCCTCCTATAGAGTTGTTCTGGTGGGGGGTCTGGGGGTTCAGGGTGAAGACTGTGTGTTTATCCTCTTTCTCCTCCTCCTCCTCCTATAGAGTTGTTCTGGTGGGGGGTCTGGGGCTTCAGGGTGAAGGCTGTGTGTTATTCCTCTTCCTCCTCCTCCTCCTCCTCTTATAGAGTTGTTCTGGTGGGGGGTCTGGGGGTTCAGGGTGAAGACTGTGTGTTTATCCTCTTCCTCCTCCTCCTCCTATAGAGTTGTTCTGGTGGGGGGTCTGGAGGTTTAGGGTGATGGCTGTGTGTTTATCCTCTTCCTCCTATAGAGTTGTCGGTTCAGGGTGAAGGCTGTGATGAGGTGCGGAGTCGTACCCCTGCGGAGGCCGGGACGAGGCGTGACGTGCGGTCCCTGGCGCGAAGGGCGAACAGCGAGGACAGCATTGAGGTCATCAGCACCTCGGACTCCATCTTCCCCGACGACCTCCTCATCTTCACCGCCATCACAGAGGAGGAGCCTGAGGAGCATGGAATCATGGGTACTGTAATCCAGGAAGAGGAGGAGGAGGAGGCGGCAGGTGAGGACACGCCCATTCAGCAGCACGGCACCCTGGGTATTATAGTTCACGAGGAGGAGGAGGAGCACACTTGGCACCAGAGAATCATGGGTAATGTAGTCCAGACGGAGGGAGAGGAGGAGCTAGAGGACACTCCCACTCGGCCGCACAGCACCCTGGGTATTGAAGTCCAGGAATTGGAGGAGGAGGAGGAGGAGAAGCAAGAGAGATGTGACACTCCGGTCCCCATGTCTGAGCCCCAGGGAACTCTGGGTAAGACTGTCTGTTTGTCCTCTTTAATAATAATAATAATAATAATGACATATCCCAGATGCTTCCAGTGTATTTATCTGATTTCCTCTCTTTTATTAACTGATATAGTTTCTGTCTCCAGTCCACCAGGTGCCAGTAGAGGGCTCCTCCAAGCAGTACGAGGGTCACCATGCCAACGGCGAGGTCATAGGTCAGGCTGGGCGTGACAGCAGGCGGCGGGCGGTGCCTGACCTCCAGGTGAACTTTTCTATCCCCCTGAGGTTAGAAGTTAGAGTTCACGGGTCAGGAGAGGGGCGGCGGTTGCTAGGCGACACCCCTTACAGGCTGAGCGTAGACGAGGGGTCAGACTGTATGAGCTACGTCGGCAGCGCCTCTCCACCTACCTCTCTGGCCCCCGCACGTCTCCGCGGCAACCGCGGCGCCGGTAACCCGCGCCAGAGGAGGAAGGCGGGTCTCGGAGCCCTCAGGTTCCTGCGTCAGAATTCTTTCTCCCAGAATGCCGTGTTCTGCCTGCTGAGCGGCCGGCCGCTGGTGGTGATTGGCGGAGAGGAGGGTTCCGTGAGGAGGACGGTCGCTGCCCTCTCGCTCTACCTGCCTTCACCCGGTCGCTACGGAGATGCTGTGCAGCCCAACCTGGCCACGCCTCTTCAGCTGACAGACCTGCTCACCTGGAGACTCATCGGAATCCACAGGTAAAAAAACACAGCATCGAAAACCCTGATGTATCATGGGTAAATTGTGACTGACTGACGGCTACAAATGTGATATTGAGTGGTGATTTATCAGGCCTTTTTTATTGTCGTGCTGTAGTGTTGTACGTCCCCCGTTTCTCTGCCCACACGCTGTCCCCTATCCCAAGTTCTCCAACAGGTATTCCCTAACTGGGGTACGTGCAATGCCGTCGGGGGGTACGCCGGATAAAAACGGGATTCACATTTTTTTTTAAACAGTTTATATTTTCCAACGAGGTGAGTTTTTCTGTCTTCTCACCTGAGTAGCTTCGTTTCATCGCCAAAAATAAAATAAAATAAAAAATAAAACTAAAAACCATTTAGTGTTCAGCGAAATAACAACACAATGTCAAATACAGGAAGCCTAGTTAAATAATTAACATCCAATCACAATTAACCATTACGGTGTTCAGCGAAATAACAACACAATGTCAAATACAGGAAGCCTAGTTAAATAATTAACATCCAATCACAATTAACCGTTACGGTGTTCAGCGAAATAACAACACAATGTCAAATACAGGAAGCCTAGTTAAATAATTAACATCCAATCACAATTAACCATTACGGTGTTCAGCGAAATAACAACACAATGTCAAATACAGGAAGCCTAGTTAAATAATTAACATCCAATCACAATTAACCATTACGGTGTTCAGCGAAATAACAACACAATGTCAAATACAGGAAGCCTAGTTAAATAATTAACATCCAATGTTAACATCCAATTAACCATTACTTTCTCTCGCGGAAATTCCACTAAACGATCCGTATGTAGCCAATCGTAGCTGCTGCTCATGTTGGTATCTGTACTGATGGAGCAAAAGCCATGACAGGGTGACATAGTGGAGTGGTAACGCGCGTGTACAAACAGTTGTTCCCGACGCCAGTTGGGTCCACTGCAGCATCCACCGAGAGACTCTTGCTGCCAAGGGAATGACTGACAGCTTGAAAGACGTTTTTGGACACTACAGTGAAAGTGGTTCACTTTTGTTAAAGCAAAAGGCCCCTGAACTCTCGTGTATTTTCTGCACCATGTAACGCTTTTATAACATACAGAAGTGCGCTGGGTTATCAAGGGACAAAGTATTGACACATTTTTTTAAATTGAGAGATAAGCTGAAAAGTTTTCTTTACTGACCATAATTTTCACTTGTCTGACCGCTTGACTTAGATGGCGAGTTTCTCACACGACTGGCCAAATCTGGCTGATGTTTTTTCCTCACCTGAATGATCTGAATCTAGAATTAACAGGGACTCTCTGCAACTATATTCAATGTGCGGGACAATATTGAGCCTATGATTTAAGAAGTTGGAGCTCTTCTCTGTCTGTATTAACAAGGACAACACACAGGTCTTTCCATCATTGTATGATTTTTTATTTTTTTTTGTGCAAATAAACTCAAGCTAACGGACAAACGTGAAACGTGATACAGCGAAGCACCTGAGTGAGTTGGATGCGCAATTATTGCAGGTATTTTCCCAAAACGGATGACACAAACAACTGGATTCGTTATCCCTTTCATTCCCAAGCCTCCAGTCCACTTACCGATATCTGAACAAGAGAGCCTCATCGAAATTTGCAACAAGCGGTTCTGTGAAAATTGTAATTTAAATCAGAAGCCACTGCCAGATTTCTAGACAGGGCTGCGCTCAGAGTATCCTGCCTTTGGCAAATCACGCTGTTATTAAGTCACTGATGCCCTTTGCAACCACGTACCTAATGTGAGAGTGGATTCTCGGCCCTTACTAGCATGAAAAACTAAATACAGGCGCAGACTGTGTGTGGAAAATGATTTTAAGACTGAGACTCTCTCCAATACAACCCAACATTACGTTCATCCTTTCAAACACACCCTTCTCATTAACCTGCGCAGAATTATTCACAATTTTCTAAGAACAAATAAGGTTTTATATGTAAGATGGTTAAATAAAGAGCTGAATTATTTATTATATTATTATTTGTATATTATATTATTTTTTGCTGGAGGTGGAATGAAGGGGTACGGGACTAGGGGGGTACAGCTGGAGAATGAATGTCAATAAATAAATACCGTCTTTCTTTCTCTCTTCCCAGGACGTCTCCTACAGCTCCCAGCATGCTTCACTCTCTGGTTCGTTACGGACGATACCTGGCCGTGCTGGACCTGGATCAGCGTACACTGAGAAGCCCCGCTTACCACGGACACCTCATTGGCCGGCTGGCCAACCCCCACACTCTGATAGGCTAGTGAAAATATTTGTATTTAAAAAAAAAAATATTTTTTATTTGTCTTGGACATAGTTACAACAGTTCACCTCAATGGGGGCTTCTGTGCCGGGAGGGGAGGGGGGGCGGCGACGGAGTCGTGGCGACGGGAGGGGAGGGGGCGGAGTCGTGGGAATTGACTAACGGCCAACAAGCTGTGTCAACCATAATCCAAAACAACAGCTGTCAACAAATTGTAGTGTTCAAAAACCAATATTAATAGATTGCTTTTAATAAATAATGTTTTGTTGCATTTAACTGCTGAAAATGCTGTTCTGGAGGTCATTTCCTTAGTAGGTGAGTTCAGAGGTCACCATGTGGGAAGCTCAGGGATGATTGAGGACTTTCCCACTACTATTGACCCAGTTGGAGGGGGCGTTCCAGTGGATGTCTCTCCCAGTCCAATGTGGTCTTAAATTCCCACTTCCACTTGGTTATGAACCTGTCATCTTCAACTAAACTATTTGAATGTCTATCTGAGTGTTGACTGTTTGTTTGTTTGTTACGTCCAGGTCGTGGCAGCACCTACCTTCTCCACGTGGAGAGCTGCCTCACTGAGTTGACCGCTAAGGCGTTCCTGTTCTCCTGTTCTCCTGACCTTTCAACTCTAACCTCGGGTCGAGCTCAGAGTTTACCTGGGGGTCAGGCACCACCCGTCTGTCACCGCGCCTCTCAGCTTCCCAGCGTCCCCAGGGAGGACGATGACTTCACGCTGACTCGGCGTCGCATTGACTTTCTGTGTGAGCGGGGTTTCAGCGGGGAGGACGACCTCCGGGTGATGCACTTCCTGTCTGACCTCGTCAAACAGCACCACGCAGGAAGTGGTCCTCCGGCCCTCCGCTTCTCCTACAGTGCCGTCCCTTTGCATAGAAATACGACAACATAGATATACAGCCCCGTCCCTTTACATAGAAATACCACAACATATATATACAGCCCTGTCCCTTTACATAGAAATACCACAACATAGATATACAGCCCTGTCCCTTTACATAGAAATACCACAACATAGATATACAGCCCTGTCCCTTTACATAGATATACAGCCCCGACCCTTTACATAGAAATAAGACAACATAGATATACAGCCCTGACCCTTTACATAGAAATACCACAACATAGATATACAGCCCTGCCCCTTTACAAAACTAAAGCTTTTCTTCCATACTGTATCCTGTCTACACTGTGAAAGGAGAGATCCAGAGTGGATCTCTCGAATGCCGCCCTATTCCCTATGTAGTGCACTACTTACAGGTAGTAGACTATGTAGGCACCCTATTCCCTATATAGTGCACTACTTACAGGTAGTAAACTATGTAGGCACCCTATTCTCTATATAGTGCACTACTTACAGGTAGTAAACTATGTAGGCACCCTATTCTCTATATAGTGCACTACTTACAGGTAGTAAACTATGTAGGCACCCTATTCTCTATATAGTGCACTACGTAGGCACCCTATTCCCTATGTAGTGCACTACTTACAGGTAGTAGACTACGTAGGGAATAGGGAGCCGTTTGGGAAGCGGCCCCCTGTGTATGTGAATGGTTATGTTGCTGAATGTAGTCATTGTGGCGCAGGTCTAACTCCTCAACACCACCAAAACATACTGTAACGTTGGTGTCATTGTCTAGCAGGTCTGATCGAGTCGAGTCTTTCATTTACCCTTCATCGCCTTCACAAACTGTTCATTGGTGTGTGTTAATGCAGTGTACTTTTGTGTGCCGTGTAAAAAAAATAAAAAATATTTGATATGTTTAAACATGTGTCCTGCCCTTGGCTTTAAAAGGCAATGTTCCCATTTACTTATATTTAACTAGGAAAGTCAGTTAAGAACAAATTCTTATTTTCAATGACGGTCTAGGAACAGTGGGGTTTGTTCAGGGGCAGAACGACGAGATGTTTTTTTTATCTTGTCAGCTCGGGGATTCGATCTTGCAACCTTTCGGTTACTAGTCCAACGCTCTAACCACTAGGCTACGCTGCCACCTCTACACTCTAACCACTAGGCTATCTTCCTCCCCTACACTCTAACCACTAGGCTACCTGTCGTCCCTCCACTCTAACCACTAGGCTACCCTGCCACCCCCATACAATCTAACCACTAGGCTACCTGCCGCCCCTCCACTCTAACCACTAGGCTCCCCTGCCGCCCCCATACACTCTAACCACTAGGCTACCTGCCGCCCCTCCACTCTAACCACTGGGCTACCTGCCGCCCCTCCACTCTAACCACTAGGCTACCTGCTACCTCTTTTCTCTAACCACTAGGCTACCTGCCACCCCTCCACTCTAACCACTAGGCCATCTGCCTCCTCTACACTCTAACCACTAGGCTACCTGCCGCCCCCTACACTCTAACCACTAGTCTACCTCTAACAACTAGGCTACCTGCCGCCCCCTCCACTCTAACCACTAGGCTACCTGCCGCCTCTACACTCTAACCACTAGGCTACCTGCCGCCTCTACACTCTAAGCACTAGGCTACCTGCCGCCCCTACACTCTAACCACTAGGCTACCTGCCGCCCCTACACTCTAACCACTAGGCTACCTGCCGCCCCTCCATTCTAACCACTAGGCTACCTGCCTCCTCTACACTCTAACCACTAGGCTACATGCCGCCTCTACACACTAATCACTTGGCTACCTTCCTCCCCTACACTCTAACCACTAGGCTACCTGTCGTCCCTCCACTCTAACCACTAGGCTACCCTGCCGCCCCCATACACATTAACCACCAGGCTACCTGCCGCCCCTCCACTCTAACCACTAGGCTCCCCTGCCGCCCCCATACACTCTAACCACTAGGCTACCTGCCGCCCCTCCACTCTAACCACTGGGCTACCTGCCGCCCCTCCACTCTAACCACTAGGCTACCTGCTACCTCTTTTCTCTAACCACTAGGCTACCTGCCACCCCTCCACTCTAACCACTAGGCCATCTGCCTCCTCTACACTCTAACCACTAGGCTACCTGCCACCCCCTACACTCTAACCACTAGTCTACCTCTAACAACTAGGCTACCTGCCGCCCCCTCCACTCTAACCACTAGGCTACCTGCCGCCTCTACACTCTAACCACTAGGCTACCTGCCGCCTCTACACTCTAAGCACTAGGCTACCTGCCGCCTCTACACTCTAAGCACTAGGCTACCTGCCGCCTCTACACTCTAACCACTAGGCTACCTGCCGCCTCTACACTCTAACCACTAGGCTACCTGCCGCCCCTCCACTCTAACCACTAGGCTACCTGCCGCCTCTACACTCTAACCACTAGGCTACCTGCCGACCCTACACTCTAACCACTAGGCTACCTGCCGCCTCTACACTCTAACCACTAGGCTACCTGCCGCCCCTCCACTCTAACCACTAGGCTACCTGCCGCCCCTCCACTCTAACCACTAGGCTACCTGCCGCCTCTCCACTCTAACCACCAGGCTACCTGCCGCCTCTACACTCTAACCACTAGTCTACCTGCCGCCCCGACACTCTAACCACTAGTCTACCTGCCGCCTCTACACTCTAACCACTAGGCTACCTACCCCCCCCCCTCCACTCTAACCATTAGGATAACTGCCGCCTCTACACTCTAACCACTAGGATACCTGCCGCCTCTACACTCTAACCACTAGGCTACATGCCGCCTCTACTCTCTAACCACTAGGCTATCTGCCGCCTCTACACTCTAACCATTAGGCTACCTGCCGCCCCTCCACTCTAACCACTAGGCTACCTGCTACCTCTTTTCTCTAACCACTAGGCTACCTGCCACCCCTCCACTCTAACCACTAGGCCATCCGCCTCCTCTACACTCTAACCACTAGGCTCCCCTGCCGCCCCCATACACTCTAACCACTAGGCTACCTGCCGCCCCTCCACTCTAACCACTGGGCTACCTGCCGCCCCTCCACTCTAACCACTAGGCTATCTGCCGCCTCTACATCTAACCATTAGGCTAACCTGCCGCCCCTCCACTCTAACCACTAGGCTACCTGCTACCTCTTTTCTCTAACCACTAGGCTACCTGCCACCCCTCCACTCTAACCATTAGGCCATCTGCCTCCTATACACTCTAACCACTAGGCTACCTGCCGCCCCCTACACTCTAACCACTAGTCTACCTCTAACAACTAGGCTACCTGCTGCCCCCTCCACTCTAACCACTAGGCTACCTGCCGCCTCTACACTCTAACCACTAGGCTACCTGCCGCCTCTACACTCTAAGCACTAGGCTACCTGCCGCCTCTACACTCTAACCACTAGGCTACCTGCCGCCTCTACACTCTAACCACTAGGCTACCTGCCGCCTCTACACTCTAAGCACTAGGCTACCTGCCGCCTCTACACTCTAACCACTAGGCTACCGGCCGCCTCTACACTCTAACAACTAGGCTACCTGCCGCCCCTCCACTCTAACCACTAGGCTACCTGCCGCCCCTCCACTCTAACCACTAGTCTACCTGCCGCCTCGACACTCTAACCACTAGGCTACCTACCCCCCCCCCCCCCCCCCCTCTCCACTCTAACCATTAGGATAACTGCCGCCTCTACACTCTAACCACTAGGATACCTGCCGCCTCTACACTCTAACCACTAGGCTACATGCCGCCTCTACACACTAACCACTTGGCTACCTTCCTCCCCTACACTCTAACCACTAGGCTACCTGTCGTCCCTCCACTCTAACCACTAGGCTACCCTGCCGCCCCCATACACTCTAACCACTAGGCTACCTGCCGCCCCTCCACTCTAACCACTAGGCTCCCCTGCCGCCCCCATACACTCTAACCACTAGGCTACCTGCCGCCCCTCCACTCTAACCACTGGGCTACCTGCCGCCCCTCCACTCTAACCACTAGGCTACCTGCCGCCTCTACACTCTAACCATTAGGCTACCTGCCGCCCCTCCACTCTAACCACTAGGCTACCTGCCACCCCTCCACTCTAACCACTAGGCCATCTGCCTCCTCTACACTCTAACCACTAGGCTACCTCTAACAACTAGGCTACCTGCTGCCCCCTCCACTCTAACCACTAGGCTACCTGCCGCCTCTACACTCTAACCACTAGGCTACCTGCCGCCTCTACACTCTAAGCACTAGGCTACCTGCCGCCTCTACACTCTAACCACTAGGCTACCTGCCGCCTCTACACTCTAACCACTAGGCTACCTGCCGCCTCTACACTCTAAGCACTAGGCTACCTGCCGCCTCTACACTCTAACCACTAGGCTACCTGCCGCCTCTACACTCTAACCACTAGGCTACCTGCCGCCCCTCCACTCTAACCACTAGGCTACCTGCCGCCCCTCCACTCTAACCACTAGTCTACCTGCCGCCTCGACACTCTAACCACTAGGCTACCTACCCCCCCCCCCCCCCCTCCACTCTAACCATTAGGATAACTGCCGCCTCTACACTCTAACCACTAGGATACCTGCCGCCTCTACACTCTAACCACTAGGCTACATGCCGCCTCTACACACTAACCACTTGGCTACCTTCCTCCCCTACACTCTAACCACTAGGCTACCTGTCGTCCCTCCACTCTAACCACTAGGCTACCCTGCCGCCCCTCCACTCTAACCACTAGGTTCCCCTGCCGCCCCCATACACTCTAACCACTAGGCCATTTGCCTCCACTACACTCTAATCACTAGGCTACCTGCCGCCCCCTACACTCTAACCACTAGTCTACCTCTAACAACTAGGCTACCTGCCGCCCCCTCCACTCTAACCACTAGGCTACCTGCCGCCTCTACACTCTAACCACTAGGCTACCTGCCGCCTCTACACTCTAACCACTAGGCTACCTGCCGCCCCTCCACTCTAACCACTAGGCTACCCTGCCGCCCCCATACACTCTAACCACTAGGCTACCTGCCGCCCCTCCACTCTAACCACTAGGCTCCCCTGCCGCCTCTACACTCTAACCATTAGTCTACCTGCCGCCCCTCCACTCTAACCACTAGGCTACTTGCCACCCCTCCACTCTAACCACTAGGCCATCTGCCTCCACTACACTCTAATCACTAGGCTACCTGCCGCCCCTCCACTCTAACCACTAGGCTACCTCTAACAACTAGGCTACCTGCCGCCCCTCCACTCTAACCACTAGGCTACTTGCCACCCCTCCACTCTAACCACTAGGCCATCTGCCTCCACTACACTCTAATCACTAGGCTACCTGCCGCCCGCTACACTCTAACCACTAGTCTACCTCTAACAACTAGGCTACCTGCCGCCCCCTCCACTCTAACCACTAGGCTATCTGCCGCCTCTACACACTAACCACTTGGCTACCTTCCGCCTCTACACTCTAACACCTAGGCTACCTGCCGCCCCTCCACTCTAACCACTAGGCTACCCTGCCGCCCCCATACACTCTAACCACTAGGCTACCTGCCGCCCCTCCACTCTAACCACTAGGCTCCCCTGCCGCCCCCATACACTCTAACCACTAGGCTACCTGCCGCCCCTCCACTCTAACCACTGGGCTACCTGCCGCCCCTCCACTCTAACCACTAGGCTACCTGCCGCCTCTACACTCTAACCATTAGGCTACCTGCCGCCCCTCCACTCTAACCACTAGGCTACCTGCCACCCCTCCACTCTAACCACTAGGCCATCTGCCTCCACTACACTCTAATCACTAGGCTACCTGCCGCCCCCTACACTCTAACCACTAGTCTACCTCTAACAACTAGGCTACCTGCCGCCCCCTCCACTCTAACCACTAGGCTACCTGCCGCCTCTACACTCTAACCACTAGGCTACCTGCCGCCTCTACACTCTAACCACTAGGCTACCTGCCGCCCCTACACTCTAACAACTAGGCTACCTGCCGCCCCTACACTCTAACCACTAGGCTACCTGCCGCCCCTCCACTCTAACCACTAGGCTACCTGCCGCCCCTCCACTCTAACCACTAGGCTACCTGCCGCCCCTCCACTCTAACCACTAGGCTACCTGCAGCCTCTACACCCTAACCACTAGTCTACCTGCCGCCCCTACACTCTAACCACTAGTCTACCTGCCGCCTCTACACTCTAACCACTAGGCTACCTACCCCCCCCCCCCCCTCCACTCTAACCATTAGGCTAACTGCCGCCTCTACACTCTAACCATTAGGCTACCTGCCGCCCCTACACTCTAACCACTAGTCTACCTGCCGCCTCTACACTCTAACCACTAGGCTACCTACCCCCCCCCCCCCCTCCACTCTAACCACTAGGCCATCTGCCTCCTCTACACTCTAACCACTAGGCTACCTGCCGCCCCCTACACTCTAACCACTAGTCTACCTCTAACAACTAGGCTACATGCCGCCCCCTCCACTCTAACCACTAGGCTACCTGCCGCCCCTCCACTCTAACCACTAGGCTACCTACCGCCTCTACACTCTAACCACGAGGCTACCTGCCGCCTCTACACTCTAAGCACTAGGCTACCTGCCGCCTCTACACTCTAACCACTAGGCTACCTGCCGCCTCTACACTCTAACCACTAGGCTACCTGCCGCCCCTACACTCTAACAACTAGGCTACCTACCCCCCCCCCCCCCCCCCCCTCCACTCTAACCATTAGGATAACTGCCGCCTCTACACTCTAACCACTAGGATACCTGCCGCCTCTACACTCTAACCACTAGGCTACATGCCGCCTCTACACACTAACCACTTGGCTACCTTCCTCCCCTACACTCTAACCACTAGGCTACCTGTCGTCCCTCCACTCTAACCACTAGGCTACCCTGCCGCCCCTCCACTCTAACCACTGGGCTACCTGCCGCCCCTCCACTCTAACCACTAGGCTACCTGCCGCCTCTACACTCTAACCATTAGGCTACCTGCCGCCCCTCCACTCTAACCACTAGGCTACCTGCCACCCCTCCACTCTAACCACTAGGCCATCTGCCTCCACTACACTCTAATCACTAGGCTACCTGCCGCCCCCTACACTCTAACCACTAGTCTACCTCTAACAACTAGGCTACCTGCCGCCCCCTCCACTCTAACCACTAGGCTACCTGCCGCCTCTACACTCTAACCACTAGGCTACCTGCCGCCCCTACACTCTAACAACTAGGCCACCTGCCGCCCCTCCACTCTAACCACTAGGCTACCTGCCGCCCCTCCACTCTAACCACTAGTCTACCTGCCGCCTCTACACTCTAACCACTAGGCTACATGCCGCCTCTACACACTAACCACTTGGCTACCTTCCTCCCCTACACTCTAACCACTAGGCTACCTGTCGTCCCTCCACTCTAACAACTAGGCTACCCTGCCGCCCCTCCACTCTAACCACTAGGTTCCCCTGCCGCCCCCATACACTCTAACCACTAGGCTACCTGCCGCCCCTCCACTCTAACCACTGGGCTACCTGCCGCCCCTCCACTCTAACCACTAGGCTACCTGCCGCCTCTACACTCTAACCATTAGGCTACCTGCCGCCCCTCCACTCTAACCACTAGGCTACCTGCCACCCCTCCACTCTAACCACTAGGCCATCTGCCTCCACTACACTCTAATCACTAGGCTACCTGCCGCCCCCTACACTCTAACCACTAGTCTACCTCTAACAACTAGGCTACCTGCCGCCCCCTCCACTCTAACCACTAGGCTACCTGCCGCCTCTACACTCTAACCACTAGGCTACCTGCCGCCTCTACACTCTAACCACTAGGCTACCTGCCGCCCCTCCACTCTAACCACTAGGCTACCCTGCCGCCCCCATACACTCTAACCACTAGGCTACCTGCCGCCCCTCCACTCTAACCACTAGGCTCCCCTGCCGCCTCTACACTCTAACCATTAGGCTACCTGCCGCCCCTCCACTCTAACCACTAGGCTACCTGCCACCCCTCCACTCTAACCACTAGGCCATCTGCCTCCACTACACTCTAATCACTAGGCTACCTGCCGCCCCCTACACTCTAACCACTAGTCTACCTCTAACAACTAGGCTACCTGCCGCCCCCTCCACTCTAACCACTAGGCTACCTGCCGCCTCTACACACTAACCACTTGGCTACCTTCCGCCTCTACACTCTAACCACTAGGCTACCTGCCGCCCCTCCACTCTAACCACTAGGCTACCCTGCCGCCCCCATACACTCTAACCACTAGGCTACCTGCCGCCCCTCCACTCTAACCACTAGGCTCCCCGGCCGCCCCCATACACTCTAACCACTAGGCTACCTGCCGCCCCTCCACTCTAACCACTGGGCTACCTGCCACCCCTCCACTCTAACCACTAGGCTACCTGCCGCCTCTACACTCTAACCATTAGGCTACCTGCCGCCCCTCCACTCTAACCACTAGGCTACCTGCCACCCCTCCACTCTAACCACTAGGCCATCTGCCTCCACTACACTCTAATCACTAGGCTACCTGCCGCCCCCTACACTCTAACCACTAGTCTACCTCTAACAACTAGGCTACCTGCCGCCCCCTCCACTCTAACCACTAGGCTACCTGCCGCCTCTACACTCTAACCACTAGGCTACCTGCCGCCTCTACACTCTAACCACTAGGCTACCTGCCGCCCCTACACTCTAACAACTAGGCTACCTGCCGCCCCTACACTCTAACCACTAGGCTACCTGCCGCCCCTCCACTCTAACCACTAGGCTACCTGCCGCCCCTCCACTCTAACCACTAGGCTACCTGCCGCCCCTCCACTCTAACCACTAGGCTACCTGCAGCCTCTACACCCTAACCACTAGTCTACCTGCCGCCCCTACACTCTAACCACTAGTCTACCTGCCGCCTCTACACTCTAACCACTAGGCTACCTACCCCCCCCCCCTCCACTCTAACCATTAGGCTAACTGCCGCCTCTACACTCTAACCACTAGGATACCTGCCGCCTCTACACTCTAACCATTAGGCTACCTGCCGCCCCTCCACTCTAACCACTAGGCTACCTGCCTCCTCTCCACTCTAACCACTAGGCTACCTGCCACCACTCCACTCTAACCACTAGGCCATCTGCCTCCTCTACACTCTAACCACTAGGCTACCTGCCGCCCCCTACACTCTAACCACTAGTCTACCTCTAACAACTAGGCTACATGCCGCCCCCTCCACTCTAACCACTAGGCTACCTGCCACCCCTCCACTCTAACCACTAGGCCATCTGCCTCCTCTACACTCTAACCACTAGGCTACCTGCAGCCTCTACACCCTAACCACTAGTCTACCTGCCGCCCCTACACTCTAACCACTAGTCTACCTGCCGCCTCTACACTCTAACCACTAGGCTACCTACCCCCCCCCCCCTCCACTCTAACCATTAGGCTAACTGCCGCCTCTACACTCTAACCACTAGGATACCTGCCGCCTCTACACTCTAACCATTAGGCTACCTGCCGCCCCTCCACTCTAACCACTAGGCTACCTGCCTCCTCTCCACTCTAACCACTAGGCTACCTGCCACCACACCACTCTAACCACTAGGCCATCTGCCTCCTCTACACTCTAACCACTAGGCTACCTGCCGCCCCCTACACTCTAACCACTAGTCTACCTCTAACAACTAGGCTACATGCCGCCCCCTCCACTCTAACCACTAGGCTACCTGCCACCCCTCCACTCTAACCACTAGGCTACCTGCCGCCCCCTACACTCTAACCACTAGTCTACCTCTAACAACTAGGCTACATGCCGCCCCCTCCACTCTAACCACTAGGCTACCTGCCGCCTCTACACTCTAACCACTAGGCTACCTGCCGCCTCTACACTCTAACCACTAGGCTACCTGCCGCCTCTACACTCTAACCACTAGGCTACCTGCCGCCTCTACACTCTAACCACTAGGCTACCTGCCGCCTCTACACTCTCACCAGTAGGCTACCTGCCGCCTCTACACTCTAAACACTAGGCTACCTGCCGCCTCTACACTCTAAACACTAGGATACCTGCCGCCTCTACACTCTAACCACTAGGATACCTGCCGCCCTTCCACTCTAAGCACTAGTCTACCTGCCGCCTCTACACTCTAACCACTAGTCTAACTGCCGCCTCTACACTCTAACCACTAGGACACGTAACGCCTCTACACTCTAACCTCTAGGCTACCTGCCGCCTCTACACTCTAACCACTAGGACACCTGCCGCCCCTCCACTCTAACCACTCGACTACCTGCCGCCCCTACACTCTAACCACTAGGCTACCTGCCGCCCCTACACTCTAACCACGAGGCTACCTGCCCCCCCGCCTCTACACTCTAACCACTAGGCTACCTGCCTCCTCTACACTCTAACCACGAGGCTACCTGCCCCCCGGCCTCTACACTCTATCCTCTAGGCTACCTGCCGCCTCTACACTCTAAGCACTAAGACACTTGCCGCCCCTCCACTCTAACCACTCGGCTACCTGCCGCCCTTACACTCTAACCACTAGGCTACCTGCCGCCCCTACACTCTAACCATGAGGCTACCTGCCCCCCCCGCCTCTACACTCTAACCACTAGTCTACCTGCATCCTCTAACCTCTAACCATGAGGCTACCTGCCCCCCGGCCTCTACATTCTAACCACGAGGCTACCTGCCCCCCCCTCCACTCTAACCATTAGGCTACCTGCCCACTCTACACTCTAACCACCAGGATACCTGTCGCCTCTACACTCTAACCACTAGGCTACCTGCCGCCTCTACACTCTAACCACTAGGCTACCTGCCGCCTCTACACTCTAACCACTAGGCTACCTGCCGCCTCTACACTCTAACCACTAGGCTACCTGCCGCCTCTACACTCTCACCAGTAGGCTACCTGCCGCCTCTACACTCTAAACACTAGGCTACCTGCCGCCTCTACACTCTAAACACTAGGCTACCTGCTTCAACCACTAGGTTACCCTGCCGCCCCTCCTCTCTATCCACTAGTATACCTGCCGCCCCTACACTCTAACCACTAGTCTAACTGCCGCCTCTCCACTCTAACCACTAGGACACCTAACGCCTCTACACTCTAACCACTAGGCTACCTGCCGCCTCTACACTCTAACCACTAGGCTACCTGCCGCCTCTACACTCTAACCACTAGGCTACCTGCCGCCTCTACACTCTAACCACTAGGCTACCTACCGCCTCTACACTCTAACCACTAGGCTACCTGCCGCCTCCACACTCTAACCACTAGGCTACCTGCCGCCTCTACACTCTAACCACTAGGCTACCTGCCGCCTCTACACTCTAACCACAAGGCTACCTGCCGCCTCTACACTCTAACCACTAGGCTACCTGCCGCCCCTACACTCTAACCACTAGGCTACCTGCCGCCCCTCCACTCTAACCACTAGGCTACCTGCCTCCTCTACACTCTAACCACTAGGCTACATGCCGCCTCTACACACTAACCACTTGGCTACCTTCCTCCCCTACACTCTAACCACTAGGCTACCTGTCGTCCCTCCACTCTAACCACTAGGCTACCCTGCCGCCCCCATACACTCTAACCACTAGGCTACCTGCCGCCCCTCCACTCTAACCACTAGGCTACCTGCCGCCCCTCCACTCTAACCACTAGGCTACCTGCCGCCTCTACACTCTAACCACTAGGCTACCTGCCGCCCCTCCACTCTAACCACTAGGCTACCTGCCTCCTCTACACTCTAACCACTATGCTACCTGCCGCCCCCTACACTCTAACCACTAGTCTACCTCTAACAACTAGGCTACCTGCCGCCCCCTCCACTCTAACCACTAGGTTACCTGCCGCCTCTACACTCTACACTCTAACCACTAGGCTACCTGCCGCCCCCTCCACTCTAACCACTAGTCTAACTGCCGCCTCTACACTCTAACCACTAGTCTACCTGCCTCCTCAACACTCTAACCTCTAGGCTACCTGCCGCCTCTACACTCTAACCTCTAGGCTACCTGCCGCCTCTACACTCTAACCACTAGGACACCTGCCGCCCCTCCACTCTAACCACTAGGCTACCTGCAGCCCCTACACTCTAACCACTAGGCTACCTGCCGCCCCTCCACTCTAACCACTAGGCTACCTGCCGCCTCTACACTCTAACCACGAGGCTACCTGCCACCTCTACACTCTAACCACGAAGCTACCTGCCCCCCCCGCCTCTACACTCTAACCACGAGGCTACCTGCCCCCCCCCCTCCACTCTAACCATTATGCTACCTGCCGCCTCTACACTCTAACCACCAGGATACCTGCCGCCTCTACACTCTAACCACTAGGCTACCTGCCGCCCCTCCATTCTAACCACTAGGCTACCTGCTACCTCTTTTCTCTAACCACTAGGCTACCTGCCACCCCTCCACTCTAACCACTAGGGTACCTGCCTCCTCTACACTCTAACCACTAGGCTACCTGCCGCCCGCTACACTCTAACCACTAGTCTACCTCTAACAACCAGGCTACCTGCCGCCCCCTCCACTCTAACCACTAGGCTACCTGCCGCCTCTACACTCTACATTCTAACCACTAGGCTACCTGCCGCCTCTACACTCTAACCACTAGGCTACCTGCTACCTCTTTTCTCTAACCACTAGGCTACCTGCCACCCCTCCACTCTAACCACTAGGCTACCTGCCTCCTCTACACTCTAACCACTAGGCTACCTGCCGCCCGCTACACTCTAACCACTAGTCTACCTCTAACAACCAGGCTGCCTGCCGCCCCCTCCACTCTAACCACTAGGCTACCTGCCGCCTCTACACTCTACACTCTAACCACTAGGCTACCTGCCGCCTCTACACTCTGACCACTAGGCTACCTGCCGCCTCTACACTCTAACCACTAGGCTACCTGCCGCCTCTACACTCTAACCACTAGGCTACCTGCCGCCTCTACACTCTAACCACCAGGATACCTGCCGCCTCTACACTCTAACCACTAGGCTACCTGCCGCCTCTACACTCTAACCACTAGGCTACCTGCTACCTCTTTTCTCTAACCACTAGGCTACCTGCCACCCCTCCACTCTAACCACTAGGCTACCTGCCTCCTCTACACTCTAACCACTAGGCTACCTGCCGCCCGCTACACTCTAACCACTAGTCTACCTCTAACAACCAGGCTACCTGCCGCCCCCTCCACTCTAACCACTAGGCTACCTGCCGCCTCTACACTCTACACTCTAACTACTAGGCTACCTGCCGCCTCTACACTCTAACCTCTAGGCTACCTGCCGCCTCTACACTCTAACCTCTAGGCTACCTGCCAACTCTACACTCTAACCACTTGGACACCTGCCGCCCCTCCACTCTAACCACTAGGCTACCTGCCGCCCCTCTACTCTAACCACTAGGCTACCTGCCGCCTCTACACTCTAACCACTAGTCTACCTCTAACAACCAGGCTACCTGCCGCCCCCTCCACTCTAACCACTAGGCTACCTGCCGCCTCTACACTCTACACTCTAACCACTAGGCTACCTGCCGCCTCTACACTCTAACCACGAGGCTACCTGCCGCCTCTACACTCTAACCACTAGGCTACCTGCCGCCTCTACACTCTAACCACGAAGCTACCTGCCCCCCCGCCTCTACACTCTAACCACTAGGCTACCTGCCGCCTCTACACTCTAACCACCAGGATACCTGCCGCCTCTACACTCTAACCACTAGGCTACCTGCCGCCTCTACACTCTAACCACTAGGCTACATGCTACCTCTTTTCTCTAACCACTAGGCTACCTGCCGCCCCTCCACTCTAACCACTAGGCTACCTGCCTCCTCTACACTCTAACCACTAGTCTACCTCTAACAACTAGGCTACTTGCCGCCCCCTCCACTCTAACCACTAGGCTACCTGCCGCCCCCTCCAATCTAACCACTAGTCTAACTGCCGCCTCTACACTCTAACCACTAGGCTACCTGCCTCCTCTACACTCTAACCTCTAGGCTACCTGCCGCCTCTACACTCTAACCTCTAGGCTACCTGCCGCCTCTACACTCTAACCACTAGGACACCTGCCGCCCCTCCACTCTAACCACTAGGCTACCTGCCGCCCCTCCACTCTAACCACTAGGCTACCTGCCGCCTCTACACTCTAACCACGAGGCTACCTGCCGCCTCTACACTCTAACCACGAAGCTACCTGCCCTCCCGCCTCTACACTCTAACCACTAGGCTACCTGCCCCCCCCCCCTCCACTCTAACCATTATGCTACCTGCCGCCTCTACACTCTAACCACCAGGATACCTGCCACCTCTACACTCTAACCACTAGGCTACCTGCCGCCTCTACACTCTAACCACTAGGCTACCTGCCGCCTCTACACTCTAACCAGTAGGCTACCTGTCGTCCCTCCACTCTAACCACTAGGCTACCCTGCCGCCCCCATACACTCTAACCACTAGGCTACCTGCCGCCCCTCCACTCTAACCACTAGGCTACCTGCTACCTCTTTTCTCTAACCACTAGGCTACCTGCCACCCCTCCACTCTAACCACTAGGCTACCTGCCTCCTCTACACTCTAACCACTAGGCTACCTGCCGCCCGCTACACTCTAACCACTAGTCTACCTCTAACAACCAGGCTACCTGCCGCCCCCTCCACTCTAACCACTAGGCTACCTGCCTCCTCTACACTCTAACCACTAGGCTACCTGCCACCCGCTACACTCTAACCACTAGTCTACCTCTAACAACCAGGCTACCTGCCGCCCCCTCCACTCTAACCACTAGGCTACCTGCCGCCTCTACACTCTAACCACTAGTCTACCTGCAGCCTCTACACTCTAACCACTAGGCTACCTGCCGCCCCTCCACTCTAACCACTAGGCTACCTGCCGCCCCTCCACTCTAACCACTAGGCTACCTGCCTCCTCTACACTCTAACCACTAGTCTACCTCTAACAACTAGGCTACTTGCCGCCCCCTCCACTCTAACCACTAGGTTACCTGCCGCCCCTCCACTCTAACCACTAGGCTACCTGCCTCCTCTACACTCTAACCACTAGTCTACCTCTAACAACTAGGCTACTTGCCGCCCCCTCCACTCTAACCACTAGGTTACCTGCCGCCTCTTCACTCTACACTCTAACCACTAGGCTACCTGCCGCCCTCTCCACTCTAACCACTAGTCTAACTGCCGCCTCTACACTCTAACCACTAGGCTACCTGCCTCCTCTACACTCTAACCTCTAGGCTACCTGCCGCCTCTACACTCTAACCACTAGGCTACCTGCCGTCCCTACACTCTAACCACGAGGCTACCTGCCGCCTCTACACTCTAACCACTAGGACACTTGCCGCCTTTACACTCTAACCACGAGGCTACCTTTCGCCTCTACACTCTAACCGCGAGGCTACCTGCCGCCTCTACACTCTAACCGCGAGGCTACCTGCCGCCTCTAAACTCTAACCACGAGGCTACCTGCCCCCCCGCCTCTACACTCTAACCACGAGGCTACCTGCTCCCCGGCCTCTATACTCTAACCACGAGGCTACCTGCCCCCCCCCCCCTCCACTCTAACCATTAGGCTACCTGCCGCCTCTACACTCTAACCACTAGGCTACCTGCCGCCTCTACACTCTAACCACTAGGCTACCTGCCGCCTCTACACTCTAACCACTAGGCTACCTGCCGCCTCTACACTCTAACCACTAGGCTACCTGCCGCCTCTACACTCTAACCACTAGGCTACCTGCCGCCTCTACACTCTAAACACTAGGCTACCTGCCGACCCTGCACTCTAACCACTAGGCTACCTGCTTTAACCACTAGGTTACCCTGCCGCCCCTCCTCTCTAACCACTAGTATACCTACCGCCCCTACACACTAACCACTAGGCTACCTGCCGCCTCTACACTCTAACCACTAGGCTACCTGCCGCCTCTACACTCTAACCACTAGGCTACCTGCCGCCTCTACATTCTAACCACTAGGCTACCTGCCGCCTCTACACTCTAACCACTAGGCTACCTGCCGCCTCTACACTCTAACCACTAGGCTACCTGCCGCCTCTACACTCTAACCACTAGGCTACCTGCCGCCCCTCCACTCTAACCACTAGGCTACCTGCCTCCTCTACACTCTAACCACTAGTCTACCTCTAACAACTAGGCTACTTGCCGCCCCCTCCACTCTAACCACTAGGTTACCTGCCGCCTCTACACTCTACACTCTAACCACTAGGCTACCTGCCGCCCCCTCAACTCTAACCACTAGTCTAACTGCCGCCTCTACACTCTAACCACTAGGCTACCTGCCTCCTCTACACTCTAACCACTAGGCTACCTGCCGCCCCCTCAACTCTAACCACTAGTCTAACTGCCGCCTCTACACTCTAACCACTAGGCTACCTGCCGCCTCTACACTCTAACCTCTAGGCTACCTGCCGCCTCTACACTCTAACCTCTAGGCTACCTGCCGCCTCTACACTCTAACCACTAGGACACCTGCCGCCCCTCCACTCTAACCACTAGGCTACCTGCCGCCCCTCCACTCTAACCACTAGGCTACCTGCCGCCTCTACACTCTAACCACGAGGCTACCTGCCGCCTCTACACTCTAACCACGAAGCTACCTGCCCCCCCGCCTCTACACTCTAACCACGAGGCTACCTGCCCCCCCCCTCCACTCTAACCATTATGCTACCTGCCGCCTCTACACTCTAACCACCAGGATACCTGCCGCCTCTACACTCTAACCACTAGGCTACCTGCCGCCTCTACACTCTAACCACTAGGCTACCTGCCGCCTCTACACTCTAACCACTAGGCTACCTGCCTCCTCTACACTCTAACCACTAGGCTACCTGCCGCCCGCTACACTCTAACCACTAGTCTACCTCTAACAACCAGGCTACCTGCCGCCCCCTCCACTCTAACCACTAGGCTACCTGCCGCCTCTACACTCTACAGTCTAACCACTAGGCTACCTGCCGCCTCTACACTCTAACCACTAGGCTACCTGCCGCCTCTACACTCTAACCACTAGGATACCTGCCGCCTCTACACTCTAACCACCAGGATACCTGCCGCCTCTACACTCTAACCACTAGGATACCTGCCGCCTCTACACTCTAACCACTAGGATACCTGCCGCCCTTCCACTCTAAGCACTAGTCTACCTGCCGCCTCTACACTCTAACCACTAGTCTAACTGCCGCCTCTACACTCTAACCACTAGGACACGTAACGCCTCTACACTCTAACCACTAGGCTACCTGCCTCCTCTACACTCTAACCTCTAGGCTACCTGCCGCCTCTACACTCTAACCTCTAGGCTACCTGCCGCCTCTACACTCTAACCACTAGGACACCTGCCGCCCCTCCACTCTAACCACTCGACTACCTGCCGCCCCTACACTCTAACCACTAGGCTACCTGCCGCCCCTACACTCTAACCACGAGGCTACCTGCCCCCCCGCCTCTACACTCTAACCACTAGGCTACCTGCCTCCTCTACACTCTAACCACGAGGCTACCTGCCCCCCGGCCTCTACATTCTAACCACGAGGCTACCTGCCCCCCCCTCCACTCTAACCATTAGGCTACCTGCCCACTCTACACTCTAACCACCAGGATAGCTGTCACCTCTACACTCTAACCACTAGGCTACCTGCCGCCTCTACACTCTAACCACTAGGCTACCTGCCGCCTCTACACTCTAACCACTAGGCTACCTGCCGCCTCTACACTCTAACCACTAGGCTACCTGCCGCCTCTACACTCTAACCACTAGGCTACCTGCCGCCTCTACACTCTAAACACTAGGCTACCTGCCCCCCGGCCTCTACATTCTAACCACGAGGCTACCTGCCCCCCCCTCCACTCTAACCATTAGGCTACCTGCCCACTCTACACTCTAACCACCAGGATAGCTGTCACCTCTACACTCTAACCACTAGGCTACCTGCCGCCTCTACACTCTAACCACTAGGCTACCTGCCGCCTCTACACTCTAACCACTAGGCTACCTGCCGCCTCTACACTCTAACCACTAGGCTACCTGCCGCCTCTACACTCTAAACACTAGGCTACCTGCTTCAACCACTAGGTTACCCTGCCGCCCCTCCTCTCTATCCACTAGTATACCTGCCGCCCCTACACTCTAACCACTAGGCTACCTGCCGCCTCTACACTCTAACCACTAGGCTACCTGCCGCCTCTACACTCTAACCACTAGGCTACCTGCCGCCTCTACACTCTAACCACTAGGCTACCTGCCGCCTCTACACTCTAACCACTAGGCTACCTGCCGCCTCTACACTCTAACCACTAGGCTACCTGCCGCCTCTACACTCTAACCACTAGGCTACCTGTCGCCTCTACACTCTAACCACTAGGCTACCTGCCGCCCCTACACTCTAACCACTAGGCTACCTGCCGCCTCTACACTCTAACCACTAGGCTACCTGCCGCCTCTACACTCTAACCACTAGGCTACCTGCCGCCTCTACACTCTAACCACTAGGCTACCTGCCGCCTCTACACTCTAACCACTAGGCTACCTGCCGCCTCTACACTCTAACCACTAGGCTACCTGTCGCCTCTACACTCTAACCACTAGGCTACCTGCCGCCTCTACACTCTAACCACTAGGCTACCTGCCGCCTCTACACTCTAACCACTAGGCTACCTGCCGCCTCTACACTCTAACCACTAGGCTACCTGCCGCCTCTACACTCTAACCACTAGGCTACCTGCCGCCCCTACACTCTAACCACTAGGCTACCTGCCGCCCCTCCACTCTAACCACTAGGCTACCTGCCTCCTCTACACTCTAACCACTAGCCTACATGCCGCCTCTACACACTAACCACTTGGCTACCTTCCTCCCCTACACTCTAACCACTAGGCTACCTGTCGTCCCTCCACTCTAACCACTAGGCTACCCTGCCGCCCCCATACACTCTAACCACTAGGCTACCTGCCGCCCCTCCACTCTAACCACTAGGCTACCTGCCGCCCCTCCACTCTAACCACTAGGCTACCTGCCGCCTCTACACTCTAACCACTAGGCTACCTGCCGCCCCTCCACTCTAACCACTAGGCTACCTGCCTCCTCTACACTCTAATCACTAGGCTACCTGCCGCCCCCTACACTCTAACCACTAGTCTACCTCTAACAACTAGGCTACCTGCCGCCCCCTCCACTCTAACCACTAGGTTACCTGCCGCCTCTACACTCTACACTCTAACCACTAGGCTACCTGCCGCCCCCTCCACTCTAACCACTAGTCTAACTGCCGCCTCTACACTCTAACCACTAGTCTACCTGCCTCCTCAACACTCTAACCTCTAGGCTACCTGCCGCCTCTACACTCTAACCTCTAGGCTACCTGCCGCCTCTACACTCTAACCACTAGGACACCTGCTGCCCCTCCACTCTAACCACTAGGCTACCTGCAGCTCCTACACTCTAACCACTAGGCTACCTGCCTCCCCTCCACTCTAACCACTAGGCTACCTGCCGCCTCTACACTCTAACCACGAGGCTACCTGCCGCCTCTACACTCTAACCACGAAGCTACCTGCCCCCCCGCCTCTACACTCTAACCACGAGGCTACCTGCCCCCCCCCTCCACTCTAACATTATGCTACCTGCCGCCTCTACACTCTAACCACCAGGATACCTGCCGCCTCTACACTCTAACCACTAGGCTACCTGCCGCCCGCTACACTCTAACCACTAGTCTACCTCTAACAACCAGGCTACCTGCCGCCCCCTCCACTCTAACCACCAGGATACCTGCCGCCTCTACACTCTAACCACTAGGCTACCTGCCGCCCCTCCATTCTAACCACTAGGCTACCTGCTACCTCTTTTCTCTAACCACTAGGCTACCTGCCACCCCTCCACTCTAACCACTAGGGTACCTGCCTCCTCTACACTCTAACCACTAGGCTACCTGCCGCCCGCTACACTCTAACCACTAGTCTACCTCTAACAACCAGGCTACCTGCCGCCCCCTCCACTCTAACCACCAGGATACCTGCCGCCTCTACACTCTAACCACTAGGCTACCTGCCGCCCCTCCATTCTAACCACTAGGCTACCTGCTACCTCTTTTCTCTAACCACTAGGCTACCTGCCACCCCTCCACTCTAACCACCAGGATACCTGCCGCCTCTACACTCTAACCACTAGGCTACCTGCCGCCCCTCCATTCTAACCACTAGGCTACCTGCTACCTCTTTTCTCTAACCACTAGGCTACCTGCCACCCCTCCACTCTAACCACTAGGGTACCTGCCTCCTCTACACTCTAACCACTAGGCTACCTGCCGCCCCCTCCACTCTAACCACCAGGATACCTGCCGCCTCTACACTCTAACCACTAGGCTACCTGCCGCCCCTCCATTCTAACCACTAGGCTACCTGCTACCTCTTTTCTCTAACCACTAGGCTACCTGCCACCCCTCCACTCTAACCACTAGGGTACCTGCCTCCTCTACACTCTAACCACTAGGCTACCTGCCGCCCGCTACACTCTAACCACTAGTCTACCTCTAACAACCAGGCTACCTGCCGCCCCCTCCACTCTAACCACTAGGCTACCTGCCGCCTCTACACTCTACACTCTAACCACTAGGCTACCTGCCGCCTCTACACTCTAACCACTAGGCTACCTGCTACCTCTTTTCTCTAACCACTAGGCTACCTGCCGCCCGCTACACTCTAACCACTAGTCTACCTCTAACAACCAGGCTACCTGCCGCCCCCTCCACTCTAACCACCAGGATACCTGCCGCCTCTACACTCTAACCACTAGGCTACCTGCCGCCCCTCCATTCTAACCACTAGGCTACCTGCTACCTCTTTTCTCTAACCACTAGGCTACCTGCCACCCCTCCACTCTAACCACTAGGGTACCTGCCTCCTCTACACTCTAACCACTAGGCTACCTGCCGCCCGCTACACTCTAACCACTAGTCTACCTCTAACAACCAGGCTACCTGCCGCCCCCTCCACTCTAACCACCAGGATACCTGCCGCCTCTACACTCTAACCACTAGGCTACCTGCCGCCCCTCCATTCTAACCACTAGGCTACCTGCTACCTCTTTTCTCTAACCACTAGGCTACCTGCCACCCCTCCACTCTAACCACCAGGATACCTGCCGCCTCTACACTCTAACCACTAGGCTACCTGCCGCCCCTCCATTCTAACCACTAGGCTACCTGCTACCTCTTTTCTCTAACCACTAGGCTACCTGCCACCCCTCCACTCTAACCACTAGGGTACCTGCCTCCTCTACACTCTAACCACTAGGCTACCTGCCGCCCCCTCCACTCTAACCACCAGGATACCTGCCGCCTCTACACTCTAACCACTAGGCTACCTGCCGCCCCTCCATTCTAACCACTAGGCTACCTGCTACCTCTTTTCTCTAACCACTAGGCTACCTGCCACCCCTCCACTCTAACCACTAGGGTACCTGCCTCCTCTACACTCTAACCACTAGGCTACCTGCCGCCCGCTACACTCTAACCACTAGTCTACCTCTAACAACCAGGCTACCTGCCGCCCCCTCCACTCTAACCACTAGGCTACCTGCCGCCTCTACACTCTACACTCTAACCACTAGGCTACCTGCCGCCTCTACACTCTAACCACTAGGCTACCTGCTACCTCTTTTCTCTAACCACTAGGCTACCTGCCACCCCTCCACTCTAACCACTAGGCTACCTGCCTCCTCTACACTCTAACCACTAGGCTACCTGCCGCCCGCTACACTCTAACCACTAGTCTACCTCTAACAACCAGGCTGCCTGCCGCCCCCTCCACTCTAACCACTAGGCTACCTGCCGCCTCTACACTCTACACTCTAACCACTAGGCTACCTGCCGCCTCTACACTCTAAACACTAGGCTACCTGCCGCCTCTACACTCTAACCACTAGGCTACCTGCCGCCTCTACACTCTAACCACTAGGCTACCTGCCGCCCCTCCAATCTAACCACTAGGCTACCTGCCTCCTCTACACTCTAACCACTAGTCTACCTCTAACAACTAGGCTACTTGCCGCCCCTCCACTCTAACCACTAGGCTACCCTGCCGCCCCCATACACTCTAACCACTAGGCTACCTGCCGCCCCTCCACTCTAACCACTAGGCTACCTGCTACCTCTTTTCTCTAACCACTAGGCTACCTGCCACCCCTCCACTCTAACCACTAGGCTACCTGCCTCCTCTACACTCTAACCACTAGGCTACCTGCCGCCCGCTACACTCTAACCACTAGTCTACCTCTAACAACCAGGCTGCCTGCCGCCCCCTCCACTCTAACCACTAGGTTACCTGCCGCCTCTACACTCTACACTCTAACCACTAGGCTACCTGCCGCCCCCTCCAATCTAACCACTAGTCTAACTGCCGCCTCTACACTCTAACCACTAGGCTACCTGCCTCCTCTACACTCTAACCTCTAGGCTACCTGCCGCCTCTACACTCTAACCTCTAGGCTACCTGCCGCCTCTACACTCTAACCACTAGGACACCTGCCGCCCCTCCACTCTAACCACTAGGCTACCTGCCACCCCTCCACTCTAACCACTAGGCTACCTGCCGCCTCTACACTCTAACCACGAGGCTACCTGCCGCCTCTACACTCTAACCACGAAGCTACCTGCCCCCCCGCCTCTACACTCTAACCACTAGGCTACCTGCCCCCCCCCCCCTCCACTCTAACCACTAGGCTACCTGCCGCCTCTACACTCTAACCACTAGGCTACCTGCCGCCTCTACACTCTAACCACTAGGCTACCTGTCGTCCCTCCACTCTAACCACTAGGCTACCCTGCCGCCCCCATACACTCTAACCACTAGGCTACCTGCCGCCCCTCCACTCTAACCACTAGGCTACCTGCTACCTCTTTTCTCTAACCACTAGGCTACCTGCCACCCCTCCACTCTAACCACTAGGCTACCTGCCTCCTCTACACTCTAACCACTAGGCTACCTGCCGCCCGCTACACTCTAACCACTAGTCTACCTCTAACAACCAGGCTACCTGCCGCCCCCTCCACTCTAACCACTAGGCTACCTGCCTCCTCTACACTCTAACCACTAGGCTACCTGCCGCCCGCTACACTCTAACCACTAGTCTACCTCTAACAACCAGGCTACCTGCCGCCCCCTCCACTCTAACCACTAGGCTACCTGCCGCCTCTACACTCTACACTCTAACCACTAGGCTACCTGCCGCCTCTACACTCTAACCACTAGGCTACCTGCCGCCTCTACACTCTAACCACTAGTCTACCTGCAGCCTCTACACTCTAACCACTAGGCTACCTGCCGCCCCTCCACTCTAACCACTAGGCTACCTGCCTCCTCTACACTCTAACCACTAGGCTACCTGCCGCCCCTCCACTCTAACCACTAGGCTACCTGCCGCCTCTACACTCTAACCACGAGGCTACCTGCCGCCTCTACACTCTAACCACGAAGCTACCTGCCCCCCCGCCTCTACACTCTAACCACGAGGCTACCTGCCCCCCCCCTCCACTCTAACCACCAGGATACCTGCCGCCTCTACACTCTAACCACTAGGCTACCTGCCGCCCCTCCATTCTAACCACTAGGCTACCTGCTACCTCTTTTCTCTAACCACTAGGCTACCTGCCACCCCTCCACTCTAACCACTAGGGTACCTGCCTCCTCTACACTCTAACCACTAGGCTACCTGCCGCCCGCTACACTCTAACCACTAGTCTACCTCTAACAACCAGGCTACCTGCCGCCCCCTCCACTCTAACCACTAGGCTACCTGCCGCCTCTACACTCTACACTCTAACCACTAGGCTACCTGCCGCCTCTACACTCTAACCACTAGGCTACCTGCTACCTCTTTTCTCTAACCACTAGGCTACCTGCCACCCCTCCACTCTAACCACTAGGCTACCTGCCTCCTCTACACTCTAACCACTAGGCTACCTGCCGCCCGCTACACTCTAACCACTAGTCTACCTCTAACAACCAGGCTGCCTGCCGCCCCCTCCACTCTAACCACTAGGCTACCTGCCGCCTCTACACTCTACACTCTAACCACTAGGCTACCTGCCGCCTCTACACTCTAACCACTAGGCTACCTGCCGCCTCTACACTCTAACCACTAGGCTACCTGCCGCCTCTACACTCTAACCACTAGGCTACCTGCCGCCCCTCCAATCTAACCACTAGGCTACCTGCCTCCTCTACACTCTAACCACTAGTCTACCTCTAACAACTAGGCTACTTGCCGCCCCTCCACTCTAACCACTAGGCTACCCTGCCGCCCCCATACACTCTAACCACTAGGCTACCTGCCGCCCCTCCACTCTAACCTCTAGGCTACCTGCTACCTCTTTTCTCTAACCACTAGGCTACCTGCCACCCCTCCACTCTAACCACTAGGCTACCTGCCGCCTCTACACTCTAACCACTAGGCTACCTGCCGCCCGCTACACTCTAACCACTAGTCTACCTCTAACAACCAGGCTACCTGCCGCCCCCTCCACTCTAACCACTAGGCTACCTGCCGCCTCTACACTCTACACTCTAACCACTAGGCTACCTGCCGCCTCTACACTCTAACCACTAGGCTACCTGCCGCCTCTACACTCTAACCACTAGGCTACCTGCCGCCCCTCCACTCTAACCACTAGGCTACCTGCCGCCTCTACACTCTAACCACGAAGCTACCTGCCCCCCCGCCTCTACACTCTAACCACGAGGCTACCTGCCCCCCCCCTCCACTCTAACCACCAGGATACCTGCCGCCTCTACACTCTAACCACTAGGCTACCTGCCGCCCCTCCATTCTAACCACTAGGCTACCTGCTACCTCTTTTCTCTAACCACTAGGCTACCTGCCACCCCTCCACTCTAACCACTAGGGTACCTGCCTCCTCTACACTCTAACCACTAGGCTACCTGCCGCCCGCTACACTCTAACCACTAGTCTACCTCTAACAACCAGGCTACCTGCCGCCCCCTCCACTCTAACCACTAGGCTACCTGCCGCCTCTACACTCTACACTCTAACCACTAGGCTACCTGCCGCCTCTACACTCTAACCACTAGGCTACCTGCTACCTCTTTTCTCTAACCACTAGGCTACCTGCCACCCCTCCACTCTAACCACTAGGCTACCTGCCTCCTCTACACTCTAACCACTAGGCTACCTGCCGCCCGCTACACTCTAACCACTAGTCTACCTCTAACAACCAGGCTGCCTGCCGCCCCCTCCACTCTAACCACTAGGCTACCTGCCGCCTCTACACTCTACACTCTAACCACTAGGCTACCTGCCGCCTCTACACTCTAACCACTAGGCTACCTGCCGCCTCTACACTCTAACCACTAGGCTACCTGCCGCCTCTACACTCTAACCACTAGGCTACCTGCCGCCCCTCCAATCTAACCACTAGGCTACCTGCCTCCTCTACACTCTAACCACTAGTCTACCTCTAACAACTAGGCTACTTGCCGCCCCTCCACTCTAACCACTAGGCTACCCTGCCGCCCCCATACACTCTAACCACTAGGCTACCTGCCGCCCCTCCACTCTAACCACTAGGCTACCTGCTACCTCTTTTCTCTAACCACTAGGCTACCTGCCACCCCTCCACTCTAACCACTAGGCTACCTGCCTCCTCTACACTCTAACCACTAGGCTACCTGCCGCCCGCTACACTCTAACCACTAGTCTACCTCTAACAACCAGGCTACCTGCCGCCCCCTCCACTCTAACCACTAGGCTACCTGCCGCCTCTACACTCTAACCACTAGGCTACCTGCCGCCCCTCCACTCTAACCACTAGGCTACCTACCGCCTCTACACTCTAACCACCAGGCTACCTGCCGCCCCCTCCACTCTAACCACTAGGCTACCTGCCGCCTCTACACTCTACACTCTAACCACTAGGCTACCTGCCGCCTCTACACTCTAACCACTAGGCTACCTGCCGCCTCTACACTCTAACCACTAGGCTACCTGCCGCCTCTACACTCTAACCACTAGGCTACCTGCCGCCCCTCCAATCTAACCACTAGGCTACCTGCCTCCTCTACACTCTAACCACTAGTCTACCTCTAACAACTAGGCTACTTGCCGCCCCTCCACTCTAACCACTAGGCTACCCTGCCGCCCCCATACACTCTAACCACTAGGCTACCTGCCGCCCCTCCACTCTAACCTCTAGGCTACCTGCTACCTCTTTTCTCTAACCACTAGGCTACCTGCCACCCCTCCACTCTAACCACTAGGCTACCTGCCGCCTCTACACTCTAACCACTAGGCTACCTGCCGCCCGCTACACTCTAACCACTAGTCTACCTCTAACAACCAGGCTACCTGCCGCCCCCTCCACTCTAACCACTAGGCTACCTGCCGCCTCTACACTCTACACTCTAACCACTAGGCTACCTGCCGCCTCTACACTCTAACCACTAGGCTACCTGCCGCCTCTACACTCTAACCACTAGGCTACCTGCCGCCCCTCCACTCTAACCACTAGGCTACCTGCCGCCTCTACACTCTAACCACGAAGCTACCTGCCCCCCCGCCTCTACACTCTAACCACGAGGCTACCTGCCCCCCCCCTCCACTCTAACCACCAGGATACCTGCCGCCTCTACACTCTAACCACTAGGCTACCTGCCGCCCCTCCATTCTAACCACTAGGCTACCTGCTACCTCTTTTCTCTAACCACTAGGCTACCTGCCACCCCTCCACTCTAACCACTAGGGTACCTGCCTCCTCTACACTCTAACCACTAGGCTACCTGCCGCCCGCTACACTCTAACCACTAGTCTACCTCTAACAACCAGGCTACCTGCCGCCCCCTCCACTCTAACCACTAGGCTACCTGCCGCCTCTACACTCTACACTCTAACCACTAGGCTACCTGCCGCCTCTACACTCTAACCACTAGGCTACCTGCTACCTCTTTTCTCTAACCACTAGGCTACCTGCCACCCCTCCACTCTAACCACTAGGCTACCTGCCTCCTCTACACTCTAACCACTAGGCTACCTGCCGCCCGCTACACTCTAACCACTAGTCTACCTCTAACAACCAGGCTGCCTGCCGCCCCCTCCACTCTAACCACTAGGCTACCTGCCGCCTCTACACTCTACACTCTAACCACTAGGCTACCTGCCGCCTCTACACTCTAACCACTAGGCTACCTGCCGCCTCTACACTCTAACCACTAGGCTACCTGCCGCCTCTACACTCTAACCACTAGGCTACCTGCCGCCCCTCCAATCTAACCACTAGGCTACCTGCCTCCTCTACACTCTAACCACTAGTCTACCTCTAACAACTAGGCTACTTGCCGCCCCTCCACTCTAACCACTAGGCTACCCTGCCGCCCCCATACACTCTAACCACTAGGCTACCTGCCGCCCCTCCACTCTAACCACTAGGCTACCTGCTACCTCTTTTCTCTAACCACTAGGCTACCTGCCACCCCTCCACTCTAACCACTAGGCTACCTGCCTCCTCTACACTCTAACCACTAGGCTACCTGCCGCCCGCTACACTCTAACCACTAGTCTACCTCTAACAACCAGGCTACCTGCCGCCCCCTCCACTCTAACCACTAGGCTACCTGCCGCCTCTACACTCTAACCACTAGGCTACCTGCCGCCCCTCCACTCTAACCACTAGGCTACCTACCGCCTCTACACTCTAACCACGAGGCTACCTGCCGCCTCTACACTCTAACCACGAAGCTACCTGCCCCCCCGCCTCTACACTCTAACCACGAGGCTACCTGCCCCCCCCCTCCACTCTAACCACCAGGATACCTGCCGCCTCTACACTCTAACCACTAGGCTACCTGCCGCCCCTCCATTCTAACCACTAGGCTACCTGCTACCTCTTTTCTCTAACCACTAGGCTACCTGCCACCCCTCCACTCTAACCACTAGGGTACCTGCCTCCTCTACACTCTAACCACTAGGCTACCTGCCGCCCGCTACACTCTAACCACTAGTCTACCTCTAACAACCAGGCTACCTGCCGCCCCCTCCACTCTAACCACTAGGCTACCTGCCGCCTTAACACTCTACACTCTAACCACTAGGCTACCTGCCCCCTCTACACTCTAACCACTAGGCTACCTGCTACCTCTTTTCTCTAACCACTAGGCTACCTGCCACCCCTCCACTCTAACCACTAGGCTACCTGCCTCCTCTACACTCTAACCACTAGGCTACCTGCCGCCCGCTACACTCTAACCACTAGTCTACCTCTAACAACCAGGCTGCCTGCCGCCCCCTCCACTCTAACCACTAGGCTACCTGCCGCCTCTACACTCTACACTCTAACCACTAGGCTACCTGCCGCCTCTACACTCTAACCACTAGGCTACCTGCCGCCTCTACACTCTAACCACTAGGCTACCCTGCCGCCCCCATACACTCTAACCACTAGGCTACCTGCCGCCCCTCCACTCTAACCACTAGGCTACCTGCTACCTCTTTTCTCTAACCACTAGGCTACCTGCCACCCCTCCACTCTAACCACTAGGCTACCTGCCTCCTCTACACTCTAACCACTAGGCTACCTGCCGCCCGCTACACTCTAACCACTAGTCTACCTCTAACAACCAGGCTACCTGCCGCCCCCTCCACTCTAACCACTAGGCTACCTGCCACCTCTACACTCTACACTCTAACCACTAGGCTACCTGCCGCCTCTACACTCTAACCACTAGGCTACCTGCCGCCTCTACACTCTAACCACTAGGCTACCTGCCGCCCCTCCACTCTAACCACTAGGCTACCTGCCGCCTCTACACTCTAACCACGAAGCTACCTGCCCCCCCGCCTCTACACTCTAACCACGAGGCTACCTGCCCCCCCCCTCCACTCTAACCACCAGGATACCTGCCGCCTCTACACTCTAACCACTAGGCTACCTGCCGCCCCTCCATTCTAACCACTAGGCTACCTGCTACCTCTTTTCTCTAACCACTAGGCTACCTGCCACCCCTCCACTCTAACCACTAGGGTACCTGCCTCCTCTACACTCTAACCACTAGGCTACCTGCCGCCCGCTACACTCTAACCACTAGTCTACCTCTAACAACCAGGCTACCTGCCGTCCCCTCCACTCTAACCACTAGGCTACCTGCCGCCTCTACACTCTACACTCTAACCACTAGGCTACCTGCCGCCTCTACACTCTAACCACTAGGCTACCTGCTACCTCTTTTCTCTAACCACTAGGCTACCTGCCACCCCTCCACTCTAACCACTAGGCTACCTGCCTCCTCTACACTCTAACCACTAGGCTACCTGCCGCCCGCTACACTCTAACCACTAGTCTACCTCTAACAACCAGGCTGCCTGCCGCCCCCTCCACTCTAACCACTAGGCTACCTGCCGCCTCTACACTCTACACTCTAACCACTAGGCTACCTGCCGCCTCTACACTCTAACCACTAGGCTACCTGCCGCCTCTACACTCTAACCACTAGGCTACCTGCCGCCTCTACACTCTAACCACTAGGCTACCTGCCTCCTCTACACTCTAACCACTAGTCTACCTCTAACAACTAGGCTACTTGCCGCCCCCTCCACTCTAACCACTAGGCTACCCTGCCGCCCCCATACACTCTAACCACTAGGCTACCTGCCGCCCCTCCACTCTAACCACTAGGCTACCTGCCTCCTCTACACTCTAACCACTAGGCTACCTGCCGCCCGCTACACTCTAACCACTAGTCTACCTCTAACAACCAGGCTACCTGTCGCCCCCTCCACTCTAACCACTAGGCTACCTGCCTCCTCTACACTCTAACCACTAGGCTACCTGCCGCCCGCTACACTCTAACCACTAGTCTACCTCTAACAACCAGGCTACCTGCCGCCCCCTCCACTCTAACCACTAGGCTACCTGCCGCCTCTACACTCTACACTCTAACCACTAGGCTACCTGCCGCCTCTACACTCTAACCACTAGGCTACCTGCCGCCTCTACACTCTAACCACTAGTCTACCTGCAGCCTCTACACTCTAACCACTAGGCTACCTGCCGCCCCTCCACTCTAACCACTAGGCTACCTGCCTCCTCTACACTCTAACCACTAGTCTACCTCTAACAACTAGGCTACTTGCCGCCCCCTCCACTCTAACCACTAGGTTACCTGCCGCCTCTACACTCTCCACTCTAACCACTAGGCTACCTGCCGCCCTCTCCACTCTAACCACTAGTCTAACTGCCGCCTCTACACTCTAACCTCTAGGCTACCTGCCGCCTCTACACTCTAACCACTAGGACACCTGCCGCCCCTCCACTCTAACCACTAGGCTACCTGCCGCCCCTCCACTCTAACCACTAGGCTACCTGCCGCCTCTACACTCTAACCACGAGGCTACCTGCCGCCTCTACACTCTAACCACGAAGCTACCTGCCCCCCCGCCTCTACACTCTAACCACGAGGCTACCTGCCCCCCCCCCCTCCACGCTAACCATTATGCTACCTGCCGCCTCTACACTCTAACCACCAGGATACCTGCCGCCTCTACACTCTAACCACTAGGCTACCTGCCGCCTCTACACTCTAACCACTAGTCTACCTGCCGCCCCTCCACTCTAACCACTAGTCTAACTGCCGCCTCTACACTCTAACCACTAAGACACCTAACGCCTCTACACTCTAACCACTAGGCTACCTGCCGCCCCTACACTCTAACCACTAGGCTACCTGCCGCCCCTACACTCTAACCACTAGTCTACCTGCCGCCTCTACACTCTAACCACTAGTCTAACTGCCGCCTCTACACTCTAACCACTAGGACACGTAACGCCTCTACACTCTAACCACTAGGCTACCTGCCTCCTCTACACTCTAACCTCTAGGCTACCTGCCGCCTCTACACTCTAACCACTAGGCTACCTGCCGTCCCTACACTCTAACCACGAGGCTACCTGCCGCCTCTACACTCTAACCACTAGGACACCTGCCGCCTCTACACTCTAACCACGAGGCTACCTGTCGCCTCTACACTCTAACCGCGAGGCTACCTGCCGCCTCTAAACTCTAACCACGAGGCTACCTGTCCCCCCGCCTCTACACTCTAACCACGAGGCTACCTGCTCCCCGGCCTCTATACTCTAACCACGAGGCTACCTGCCCCCCCCCCCCCCTCCACTCTAACCATTAGGCTACCTGCCGCCTCTACACTCTAACCACTAGGCTACCTGCAGCCTCTACACTCTAACCACTAGGCTACCTGCCGCCTCTACACTCTAACCACTAGGCTACCTGCCGCCTCTACACTCTAACCACTAGGCTACCTGCCGCCTCTACACTCTAACCACTAGGCTACCTGCCGCCTCTACACTCTAAACACTAGGCTACCTGCCGACCCTGCACTCTAACCACTAGGCTACCTGCTTTAACCACTAGGTTACCCTGCCGCCCCTCCTCTCTAACCACTAGTATACCTACCGCCCCTACACTCTAACCACTAGGCTACCTGCCGCCTCTACACTCTAACCACTAGGCTACCTGCCGCCTCTACACTCTAACCACTAGGCTACCTGCCGCCTCTACATTCTAACCACTAGGCTACCTGCCGCCTCTACACTCTAACCACTAGGCTACCTGCCGCCTCTACACTCTAACCACTAGGCTACCTGCCGCCTCTACACTCTAACCACTAGGCTACCTGCCGCCCCTACACTCTAACCACTAGGCTACCTGCCGCCCCTCCACTCTAACCACTAGGCTACCTGCCTCCTCTACACTATAACCGCGAGGCTACCTGCCGCCTCTACACTCTAACCACGAGGCTACCTGCCGCCTCTACATTCTAACCACTAGGCTACCTGCCGCCTCTACACTCTAACCACTAGGCTACCTGCCGCCTCTACACTCTAACCACTAGGCTACCTGCCGCCTCTACACTCTAAACACTAGGCTACCTGCCGACCCTGCACTCTAACCACTAGGCTACCTGCTTTAACCACTAGGTTACCCTGCCGCCCCTCCTCTCTAACCACTAGGCTACCTGCCGCCTCTACACTCTAACCACTAGGCTACCTGCCGCCTCTGCACTCTAACCACTAGGATACCCTGCTGCCCCTGCACTCTAACCACTAGGATATCTGCCGCCTCTATGCTCTAACCACTAGGCACACATTTTGACAGTGATGTTGAAACCACCGTGCCAAAATGTATTGTCTGAAATTCCACAACCCCTGAAAAATCAACATTGATTTAATTCTAAATTTATAAATATCGATATGGACCTTAAGATGTGGTATCCACCGTGACAAAAGTATGTATTGTCTGAAAGTCCAAAACCAGTGAGAATTAATTTTCACTTCATCATCAGATCTTTTTACCGATCAGACAGAGAGACAGACTCACACAGATCAAACAGAGAGAGACAGACTCACACCGATCAGACAGAGAGAGACAGACTCACACCGATCAGACAGAGAGACAGACTCACACCGATCAGACAGAGAGACAGACTCACACAGATCAAACAGAGAGAGACAGACTCACACCGATCAGACAGAGAGACAGACTCACACCGATCAGACAGAGAGACAGACTCACACCGATCAGACAGACTCACACCGATCAGACAGAGAGACAGACTCACACCGATCAGACAGAGAGACAGACTCACACCGATCAGACAGAGAGACAGACTCACACCGATTAGACAGAGAGACAAGACTCACACCGATCAGACAGACTCACACCGATCAGACAGACTCACACCGATCAGACAGAGAGACAGACTCACACCGATCAGACAGAGAGACAGACTCACACCGATCAGACAGAGAGACAGACTCACACCGATCAGACAGAGAGACAGACTCACACCGATCAGACAGAGAGAGAGAGACTCACACCGATCAGACAGAGAGACAGACTCACACCGATCAGACAGAGAGACAGACTCACACCGATTAGACAGAGAGACAGACTCACACCGATCAGACAGAGAGACAGACTCACACCGATCAGACAGAGAGACAGACTCACACCGATCAGACAGAGAGACAGACTCACACCGATCAGACAGAGAGACAGACTCACACCGATCAGACAGAGAGACAGACTCACACCGATCAGACAGAGAGAGACAGACTCACACCGATTAGACAGAGAGACAGACTCACACTGATCAGACAGAGAGAGAGACAGACTCACACAGATCAGACAGAGAGACAGACTCACACCGATTAGACAGAGAGACAGACTCACACAGATCAGACAGAGAGAGAGAGAGAGAGACAGACTCACACCGATCAGACAGAGAGACAGACTCACACCGATTAGACAGAGAGAGAGACAGACTCACACAGATCAGACAGAGAGAGAGAGAGAGACAGACTCACACCGATCAGACAGAGAGACAGACTCACACCGATTAGACAGAGAGAGACACTCTCACACCGATCAGACAGAGAGAGACAGACTCACACCGATCAGACAGAGAGAGACAGACTCACACCGATCAGACAGCGAGACAGACTCACACCGATCAGACAGAGAGACAGACTCACACCGATCAGACAGAGAGACAAGACTCACACCGATCAGACAGAGAGACAGACTCACACCGATCAGACAGAGAGAGACAGACTCACACCGATCAGACAGAGAGACAGACTCACACCGATCAGACAGAGAGACAGACTCACACCGATCAGACAGAGAGAGAGAGAGACAGACTCACACCGATCAGACAGAGAGACAGACTCACACCGATCAGACAGAGAGAGAGAGACAGACTCACACCGATTAGACAGAGAGAGACAGACTCACACCGATCAGACAGAGAGAGACAGACTCACACCGATCAGACAGAGAGAGACAGACTCACAACGATCAGACAGAGAGAGACAGACTCACACCGATCAGACAGAGAGAGACAGACTCACACCGATCAGACAGAGAGAGACAGACTCACACCGATCAGACAGAGACAGACTCACACCGATCAGACAGAGAGACAGACTCACACCGATCAGACAGAGAGAGAGACAGACTCACACAGATCAGACAGAGAGAGAGAGAGACAGACTCACACCGATCAGACAGAGAGAGAGAGACAGACTCACACCGATCAGACAGAGAGAGAGAGAGACAGACTCACACCGATCAGACAGAGAGAGAGAGAGACAGACTCACACCGATCAGACAGAGAGACAGACTCACACCGATCAGACAGAGAGACAGACTCACACAGATCAGACAGAGAGACAAGACTCACACCGATCAGACAGACTCACACCGATCAGACAGAGAGACAGACTCACACCGATCAGACAGAGAGACAGACTCACACCGATCAGACAGAGAGAGAGAGAGACAGACTCACACAGATCAGACAGATCAGACAGAGAGACAGACTCACACCGATCAGACAGAGAGAGAGAGACAGACTCACACCGATCAGACAGAGAGAGAGAGAGACAGACTCACACCGATCAGACAGAGAGAGAGAGAGAGAGACAGACTCACACCGATCAGACAGAGAGACAGACTCACACCGATCAGACAGAGAGACAGACTCACACCAATCAGACAGAGAGAGACAGACTCACACCGATCAGACAGAGAGACAGACTCACACCGATCAGACGGAGAGACAGACTCACACCGATCAGACAGACTCACACCGATCAGACAGAGAGACAGACTCACACCCATCAGACAGAGAGACAGACTCACACCGATCAGACAGAGAGACAAGACTCACACCGATCAGACAGAGAGACAGACTCACACCGATCAGACAGAGAGACAAGACTCACACCGATCAGACAGAGAGAGAGACGGACTCACCGGTCTAGCAGCGTTTTCTGCAGCGTGCGACACGCCGCCAGAGTTCCGCCCAAGAACATGTGACACACCGTGACGTCGCGGCAACACTCCATGAAGGTAACCACGGCGGCGGGGTGGAAGGTTCCGTTCCGCGAGACGAGACAGAGGCGGCAGAGACGAGAGCAGCATGACAACGCCTCCCAGAATGCACCGTTGCACACCAGGTAGGGCTGCTCCAACCTACACACACATTATACACAGAACCAGTCAAAAGTTTGGACACAACTTCTCTTTCCAGGGTTTTTATTTTATTTTTTACTATTTTCTACATTGTAGAATAATAGTGAAGACATTAAAACGATGAAATAAAACACATATGGAATCATGTAGTAACCAAAAAAAAAAGTCTTAAAACAAATCAAAATATATTTTAGATTCTTCAAAGTAGCCACCCTTTTGACTTGATGACAGCTTTGAAACACTCTTGGCATTCTCTCAACCAGCTTCATGAGATAGTCACCTGGAATGCATTTCAGTTAACAGGTGTGCCTTGTTAAAAAGTTAATAAATGTGGAATTTCTTTCCTTCTTAACGCGTTTGGGCCAATCAGTTGTGTTGTAACAAGGTAGGGTTGGTATACAGAAGATAGACCTATTTGGTAAAATACCAAGTCCATATTATGGCAAGAACAGCTCAAATAAGCAAAGAGAAACTGTATGTATATAAATGTGTATAATGTATGTATATATACACACACATATATATATATATATATATATATATATATATATATAATGTGTATAATGTATATATATATAATCCATATAAAGTATATAATGCATGTATATATAAAGTATTTAATGTGTATAATGTATCAAATGTGCATAATGTATATAAATGTGTATAATGTACATATATAAAGTGTATCATGTGTATATAATGCATATGTATATAAATGTGTATAATGTATATATATATAATGTGTATAATGTATATAAATGTGTATAATGTATATAAATGTATATAATGTATATATATATAATGCATATAATGTATATAATGCATGTATATATAAATGTTTTAATGTGTATAACTTATAAAATGTGTGTATATAATGTGTATAATGTATCAAATGTGTGTATATAATGTGTATAATGTATAAAATGTGTATATATATTGTATATAATGTGTTTAATGTATAGGTACACTACTGTTCAAAAGTTTGGGTTCACTTAGTCATTTACAACATTAGCAATGTCTACACTGTATTTCTGATCAATTTGATGTTATTTTAATGGACAAAAAAAATGTGCTTTTCTTTAAAAAACAAGGACATTTCTATTGTAGCTGGAAACGGTTGATTTTTTAATGGAATATCTACGTAGGCGTACAGAGGCCCATTATCAGCAACCATCACTCCTGTGTTTCAATGGCACGTTGTGTTAGCTAATCCAAGTTCATCATTTTAAAAGGCTAATTGATCATTAGAAAACCCTTTTTCAATTATGTTAGCACAGCTAAAAACAGTTGTTTTGATTAAAGAAGCAATAAAACTGGCCTTCTTTAGACTAGTTGAGTATCTGGAGCATCAGCATTTGTGGGTTCGATGACAGGCTCAAAATGGCCAGAAACAAATAACTTTCTTCTGAAACTCGTCAGTCTATTCTTGTTCTGAGAAATGAAGGCTATTCCATGTGAGAAATTGCCAAGAAATTGAAGATCTCGTACAACGCTGTGTGCTACTCCCTTCACAGAACAGAGCAAACTGGCTCTAACCAGAATAGAAAGAGGAGTGGGAGGCCCCGGTGCACAACTGAGCAAAATGACAAGTACATTAGACTGTCTAGTTTGAGAAACAGACCCACAAAACACCAGTCTCAACGTCAACAGTGACGAGGCGACTCCGGGATGCTGGCCTTCTAGGCAGAGTTGCAAAGAAAAAGCCATATCTCAGACTGGCCAATACAAATAAAAGATTAAGATGGGAAAAATAACACAGACACTGGACAGAGGAACTCCGCCTAGAAGGTCAGCATCCTGGAGTCGCCTCTTCACTGTTGACGTTGAGACTGGACAGAGGAACTCAGCCTGGAAGGCCAGCATCCTGGAGTCGCCTCTTCACTGTTGACGTTGAGACTGGACAGAGGAACTCTGCCTAGAAGGCCAGCGTCCCGTAGTCACCTCTTCGCTGTTGACGTTGAGACTGGACAGAGGAACTCTGCCTAGAAGGCCAGCGTCCCGTAGTCGCCTCTTCGCTGTTGACGTTGAGACTGGACAGAGGAACTCTGCCTAGAAGGCCAGCGTCCCGTAGTCGCCTCTTCGCTGTTGACGTTGAGACTGGACAGAGGAACTCTGCCTAGAAGGCCAGCGTCCCGTAGTCGCCTCTTCGCTGTTGACGTTGAGACTGGACAGAGGAACTCTGCCTAGAAGGCCAGCGTCCCGTAGTCGCCTCTTCGCTGTTGACGTTGAGACTGGACAGAGGAACTCTGCCTAGAAGGCCAGCGTCCCGTAGTCGCCTCTTCGCTGTTGACGTTGAGACTGGACAGAGGAACTCTGCCTAGAAGGCCAGCGTCACGTAGTCGCCTCTTCGCTGTTGCCGTTGAGACTGGACAGAGGAACTCTGCCTAGAAGGCCAGCGTCCCGTAGTCGCCTCTTCGCTGTTGACGTTGAGACTGGACAGAGGAACTCTGCCTAGAAGGCCAGCGTCCCGTAGTCGCCTCTTCGCTGTTGACGTTGAGACTGGACAGAGGAACTCTGCCTAGAAGGCCAGCGTCCCGTAGTCGCCTCTTCGCTGTTGACGTTGAGACTGGACAGAGGAACTCTGCCTAGAAGGCCAGCGTCCCGTAGTCGCCTCTTCGCTGTTGACGTTGAGACTGGACAGAGGAACTCTGCCTAGAAGGCCAGCGTCACGTAGTCGCCTCTTCGCTGTTGACGTTGAGACTGGACAGAGGAACTCTGCCTAGAAGGCCAGCGTCCCGTAGTCGCCTCTTCGCTGTTGACGTTGAGACTGGACAGAGGAACTCTGCCTAGAAGGCCAGCGTCCCGTAGTCGCCTCTTCGCTGTTGACGTTGAGACTGGACAGAGGAACTCTGCCTAGAAGGCCAGCGTCCCGTAGTCGCCTCTTCGCTGTTGACGTTGAGACTGGACAGAGGAACTCTGCCTAGAAGGCCAGCGTCCCGTAGTCGCCTCTTCGCTGTTGACGTTGAGACTGGACAGAGGAACTCTGCCTAGAAGGCCAGCGTCCCGTAGTCGCCTCTTCGCTGTTGACGTTGAGACTGGACAGAGGAACTCTGCCTAGAAGGCCAGCGTCCCGTAGTCGCCTCTTCGCTGTTGACGTTGAGACTGGACAGAGGAACTCTGCCTAGAAGGCCAGCGTCCCGTAGTCGCCTCTTCGCTGTTGACGTTGAGACTGGACAGAGGAACTCTGCCTAGAAGGCCAGCGTCCCGTAGTCGCCTCTTCGCTGTTGACGTTGAGACTGGACAGAGGAACTCTGCCTAGAAGGCCAGCGTCCCGTAGTCGCCTCTTCACTGTTGACGTTGAGACTGGTGTTTGGTGGAAACTATTTAATGAAGCTGCCAGTTGAGGACTTGTGAGGTGTCTGTTTCTCAAACTAGACACTCTAATGTCCTTGTCCTCTTGCTGAGTTGTGCACCGGGGCCTCCCACTCCTCTTTAACGTGTATAGCAATTTGTGGCTAATAAAGAACAGAAAGGCCTGTTGATATATATATATAATGTGTATAATGTATATAATATATCTAATGTATATAATGGTATATGTAATGTATATAATGTGTATAATGTGTCTATATAAAGTGTATAATGTATATAATAGTATATATGTGCTCGTCCCCGACGCGGCGAGCGTACGCGCACACACTCTGATCCGCACGCGCCCTGGCGCACGGCTCGAGACGCGGCAAAGCGGAGACGAAACCGGGTCCCGTTAACTCCAGGACTTCCAGACGGGGGCAGCCGGACAGCAGGGTACCCAGCCCGGAGGTGCCCTCCCTGGGGAGAGAGTCGTCACAGCCCGGCCTGTAGGTCTGGAGCCCGACGGCTTCCTCAGACCCAGCAGAGAGGAAGAGGAGGAAGAGGAGGAGGAAGAGGAAGGAGGAGGAGACGGCGTGTGCGAACCGTCCGACAGAGCGCAAACGGGCAACGCCAGCGAACGGAGGCTTGCGAGTTTCGCCAAACTTGTACACAGGTGTGCGTTGTCCTCCAGCCCGGGTGTGTGCGTGTTGTCGTGGTGATAGTGCGTGTGTAACAGGTTGAGGTGTGACAGGTCGGGACAGCCAATGACCAGCCAGCTCATCGCCTCGGCAACAAGCTCCTCCTCTCCCCGCGCTCTACCGCGCTCTGGGTAATTGGAGGCGTGGCCTATGCCGCTGAGATTCAGGCTGACCAATCGCGTTGGGTCTCTCGCTCCGGTGCCGGTCAACGATTGGATGACAGTTTGTCGTAACGTGGGGCAACGGGAGAAGTTCAGGTGTTTGGGAGCGTTGTTGAGAAGGACCTGTCGTAGCGACGCGGCGTCCAACCAGGAGCGAGGCAACTGCAGGGCAACTGTTTTAATCAGTACATGTCTACCAGCAGAGAACTAACTGGCTTCATGTGACAGCTGGAACTACAGGAAGTAAAACGCTGTGTTTCACACCGGAACATTGAGGACGGAACATTTTCCCGGAAGCCGCACCTACAAAGTCTTCCCCCCCTCCTAAACCCCCAGAGATGGTTGTCTTCCCAATAAAAATGAATGTAATTTTCACTCTAATCAAATCTAATTTTATTTGTCACATACACATGGTTAGCAGGTGTTAATGTGAGTGTAACGAAATGCTTGTGCTTCTAGTTCCGACCGTGCAGTAATATCTAACAAGTAATATAACCTAACAATTTCACAACAACTACCTTATACACACAAGTGTAAAGGAATGAATACGAATATGTACATAAAATATATACATGAGTGATGGCCGAACAGCATAGGCAAGATGCAGTAGATGGTATAGAGTACAGTATATACATATGAGATGAGTATGTAAACATTATATAAAGCAGCATTGTTTAAGTTGGCTAGTGAAACATTACATCAGGATGGCAAAATGCAGTAGATGGTTCATTCTAGCTAATAAAATAACATAAATGACTTCACTTCTCCTGTGGCACCTAAATTGGCAGTTTTATAATGTTTTCATTATGGTAAATAAGTTCCTCTTTAAGAGGAAAGGTCATATATTGTCTGTCCTTGCCCATAGAGATGGAAAGGTGTGACATCTGTGTATCTGTGTGGTTATGGCGTCTGTGACAGCATGGGCATCGCCAGTGACGCCCCGTCATCCAGGGCAGGTCCCTGTTTTGAGCCCCACATGTTGCCTGTTTTGCATGTTATTTTGGCATTAATACGTGTCACATATCAGTTTGCAAACAATGTAAAAAAAAAATATATATATAAATGAGTTAATAAAGCTGCATACAAACTTGTAAGGCAGCTCCAAAATGCAGGTGTTTCAGCCCAGCTTAGTGCTTTCTGTGGTGGAGGGGCAAGACAGCAGAAAATACGGAGCGTTGCGCCGTGATTGGCTCAGTGTTCTGTCACTCATGGGGACACTACGTCACCACCAAGTCCTAAGGGTAGAGCTCTAAAATTCAAAGCCCCCTTTTGGGTGCTGCCATAGAGTTACATTAGAAGTGCCCATCCAAGAAGGCTCAAGGTCATTGAGCCACAGATAAAATGACAACCAAATCACGTTATATGTACAGTAGCTTTGATTGGACTGATCATGTCAACATCATACTTTCATCATCATGAATCAAGTCGACAATCTACTGGCAAATCCTTTTTCATCCTTGTCATATGAAGATAAATGATTATGAGAAACAAATAGATAAATAGATATAAATATATATAATAATATAAATAAATAGATAAAACGTATCGGTGCTCATCGGCCATTGTACATAAACATTACACAACAACTTGGAAATCGCAAAATTCAACGATGAGTGATTTGGAAGGAATCAGTGGCTAACTGCAAGCGTTGCAGAGCAAATCATTAGCCTGCGATCCAAATTTAAGATTAAGGGTCTCTTTTCCTATTTTAAAATGATAAACATTCAACATTGGCCATGCTGTCAATGAATTTAATTAATTTTTTATTTAACTAGGCAAGTCAGTTAACAAATTCTTATTTACAATGTAGGCCTACCCCGGACGACGCTGGGCCAATTGTGCGCAACCTTATGGGACTCCCAAATCACGACCCGGATGTGATGCAACCTGGATGATTTGAAGCATTATTTGTGCCTCGTTCAAAACAACTGTTAACTCCGAAACTGCAAAATCTGACTTTAGTGAGTTCAAGACAACTGGGAACTCGTGGAAAAAACACAACCTACGACTGGGAAAATACATGTTGAATTTTCATCCAATTCAGAATTGTAAATCCAGGAACGTGGGCCTCTTTCTCCAGAGCTACGTCCTGAAGATCACTGACGTCATCATGATTCAACCTTTTTGGAGCCACGCCACCTTCCTGTTCAAGTGAGCACAGCAACAAGGTGAGTCCAAAAAATGTCTTGTATGCTGCTGCATGAATGATGTAATATGCCAGGGAGATATGTATATAGTAGCTAAGAAAGTAATACTAAGTGTATGTTGTATAGTAAGCTGTTAGTAGCTCATGTGCCTCACCCTAATAATTTGGCCTGTTTTCACCTCTTAATTTCACCTACTGTTCTGACTTGGTGGTGCACATGTAGCCAATAACCTGTTATTGTAAGAGCTTTCATTGTCTGCTTATATTTCCCCTTTATTTATCCTACGGTTTCTGACTTGGTGTACAGGGAGAACACTGTAAGAACGGCCGTGTTCTTAATTCTATTGCTGTACATTTCAAAAGTGCTAAACAAATAGTTATATTGACTTCGTCCGTCCTAGCTCGCTCATTAATGTCTTAATCGAAATTACGGATTGCCTCTAATCCGCTCGTCGTCCCCTTTATGCCATAGTTTGTACATCTCAATTGTCAGTAGAAACCACATTTTTTTAAGCAAGTCAGCAAAATCAGCCGTGTTTTTTATTAAAAGGCAGTAAATGAGGCTGAATTAATTGTTTCGCTGCCAGACAAGGCTCCGCTGATAGCCAGGTGTAGCAGTGGTAAGGTGTTGGGACTCTACTGTTGTAGGCCCTAACAGTTTGTGGGCACCGTTTGCCACTGTTATATATATATATATATAGTGTAATTCATGTGTTGTGGCTTTTGTTTGTTTGTTTGCCCCCCCCCACCCAAATTGACTTTCTAAAATCTCCACCCAGATATAACCTAAACTTGGAGTCACTCAATGATGTGTGGTCCCCATCCTCCCAATAGGACTTGGGAAACCACGCAGTTTATTAGGCTACAGTCAAATGAAATAAATTATGAACTTCACAGAGTGGTAAAGATCGGACCCTTTTTTCTCCTAAAACGACCCAGATCTAACTTCCTGTAGCTCAGGACATGAAGCAGGGATATGAACCCTCTTCACCTAAAACGACCCAAGTCTAACTTCCTGTAGCTCAGGACATGAAGCAGGGATATGAACCCTCTTCACCTAAAACGACCCAAGTCTAACTTCCTGTAGCTCAGGACCTGAGCCCCCTTCTCCTAAAAATGACCCAAATCTAACTTCCTGTAACTCAGGACATGAAGCAGGGATATGCATATTCTTGATACCATTTGAAAGGAAACACTTTGAAGTTTGTGGCAAATGTGAAATATAACACATTAGATCTGGTAAAAGATAATACAAAGAAAAAAAAATAACATTTTTGTTTTCATCATCTTTGAAATGTAAGAGAAAGGCCATAATATATTATTCCAGCCCAGGTGCAATTTAGATGATGGCATGTGCAAAGTTTTAGACTGATCCAATGAACCATTGCATATCTGTTCAAAATGTATCAAGACTGCCCAAATGTGCCTAATTGGTTTATTGATACATTTTCAAGTTCATAACTGCACTCTCAAACAATAGCACGGTATTTTTCCACTAAGAGCTACTGTAAATTGGACAGTGCAGTTAGATTAACATCAATTTAAGCTTTCTGACAATATCAGATATGTCCTGGGAATTTTTTTGTTTGTTACAACCTCATGCTGAACCCTTCAGCGGGGGACACCGATCCTGTTTAAAGTACACGGTGATGAGTTCGATGCTACTTTCCAATAAATATCGAGGATCTTATTCTGTTGACATGAGCGATGCTTGGTTGTCGTTTGACAAATGAAAAACACCCTGGCTTTTTTTTTTTTTCGTGCATACTTATCGCTCACGTAGGCTATATCTGCATGCTGTTGTCTAGACAGCAAGTACCAAGACTAGATTGTGCACATTCGCGGCAGCCAATGCGCCAGTAAAGTTGAAACCCATTTAACTTGGAATATTTTAGTTGGTACATGGGAATTCAATCGGGGGAAAAAGGTGTGTGTTCATTGTCATTACGCACAGCCCTTTATCAGCAACATTAAATTTAATAACATTTCCAGGAGGGAAAAATACCTTGTTTTTAATATTCATATTACATTTACGTCATTTAGCAGACGCCCACATGAAAAGGTTTCCGCGAATATTGTCAAAACTGCATAAATAAAATCAGTGGGTGATCGGACGTAGTGCACACATGTACTTTCTCACTTAACTAAATACAAATCTAAAGTTCAATGTGTTTCCATTGCATTTCTCAAGTGGTCGCTTTAAATATCAAGTGTACCTAGTCTGGTTTGGGAACTGACGGTCTGGTCAACAGGTCGGCTATTCGACGTGGGAGATTTACAGAAGAGCGAGAATAAAATTTGTCACAAATAGTCAAGCGTCAATCTTTATATGTACCACAGAAGAAAAAAAAAAGACTAAATGTAGCGCAACACCACAGCCATCTTTAGATCTACGATGGTATGAAAAGAGACCAGAATGCATCAGTCAAGTTGTTCAGGGGCTACAGGGTGAATGAAACACCCTGATCAAATAAACCAAAGTTAAAATCATCCAGCTACTGTCGCCGCCTCGGACTGGTAGTCCTAATAGAGCACCAAAGTATAGATCCTAATACCTCCTTTCTGAACATTTGGTGGCGGGTTTTGGTCGTTGACCCTGGATGTTATTTAGTGTAAAAAATAAGTTTAAGTTTGATGGAAATGCACTTTCACCACCGTGTGAAGTTAATTTATTAATCTTTAGTCTAATAAACTACTTGGTTTCCCCGAGTCAGTGACGAGAGAACACATCGTGACCAACCCCATTTAACAGAATGTCCCGTTTGCGCTACGCCCAAGGCTATAAATTCAGACAGCGGAGAACTTCCCCTTCAAAATAATAGGGCATACGGATTTGCCACTTCAACATTTTTTTTGCAGCGAAAAAGGATCCCATGTCAAACATTGAGCCTGGCTACCAGTCTGTTCAGGCAACCGGTCCACCCCCCCTTTATAATCCATGTCATATAAAACAGACTGGCCTTAAAAACAAACAAAAAATCTGCAATCTGGCATTATGACTAAGTACAAAGGAGCAGGACGTTATCTAAACAGACTGGCAGCCAGGCTAGGAACAAACCAGATCAACAGAAGAGAAAACAACCCATTTCAATAGACATGTGCACTTTATTGTTTTTTTTGTATTGTACCGTGTCCACAACAGGAGACACCTGCCTCGCAGAGAGAGGAACACCTTTACCCTCATTAGGTCAAACCTCTTCGCATAACAAACTGGACCATGTATGTATAAGACTGATAGGTACAAAAACAATTGTTTTTATATCATTTACATATTAAGCTTTTCCTCTCTCCCCCACACACAGAGAGCCCAGAGTTAAGGTCCCCCAAAATACAACCCTAACCCCTTAGATAACACACTAGATCCCTATGGGCCCTGGTCAATAGTGCATTAGGTAGAGGGGATTAGGGTGAGACAGGAAACACCTCCATAGAGGTCAATAAGGGTGGCGGACCATAATAAACATGAGACTAAATAAAAACAGGAGGAGTCACAACCGTCAACAAGGCTGCCGTCAGACAATGATGACATCACATCCTGTCACATCCAGCCAAACAGGGAGGCTCTCAGAAAGACTGACAGCAGGGGAAGACAACACACGTCTGTGGACAAGGTGTTCTGACGGGAGCTCTGCAAACGCAAAAAAAAAACCCAGACCCCAAGTCGGCGTGTCGAACCAGAGAGTCTTCATAGGAATGGGAACGAGGGAAGGTGAGAGTCTGTACGGGTTAGGTTGTTTTTTTAGAAGCATTTACGGTGGACGATGGAGGGACCGGACTCGTCGTACTCCTGCTTGCTGATCCACATCTGTTGGAAAGTGGAGAGAGAAGCCAGGATGGAGCCTCCGATCCAGACGGAGTATTTACGCTCTGGAGGGGCGATGATCTGGAGGAGGGAAGGGGGGGGGTAACGTTAACATGAGTACAGACATTCACACTGTAGTTCCAGCATATCTGACTACACCAGCCAACACTGCTAACTACACCAGCCCACTACAACAGGAAGGAGTAACCCTGTTAACTACAGGAGGAAGCAGGACCAACGGTTCAGAGATCGGGGAGTGTATAGTCACCTTGATCTTCATGGTGGAAGGAGCCAGAGACGTAATCTCCTTCTGCATCCTGTCAGCGATACCGGGGTACATGGTCGTTCCTCCGGACAGCACCGTGTTGGCGTACAGATCCTTACGGATGTCCACGTCACACTTCATGATGGAGTTGAAGGTCGTCTCGTGGATACCGCAAGACTCCATACCTGGAGAGAGGAGACATGGCCGTCACAAAAATTGCAACACAAAATGGCTGCCAGACTGGACACTGTAGACGATGCTGATTGGCTGTTACAGACGGGTTAGTTAAGACTCACCGAGGAAGGAGGGCTGGAAGAGGGCCTCTGGACAACGGAACCTCTCGTTACCGATGGTGATGACCTGTCCGTCAGGTAGCTCGTAGCTCTTCTCCAGAGAGGAAGAAGAGGCAGCGGTGCCCATCTCCTGTTCAAAGTCCAACGCCACGTAGCACAACTTCTCCTTGATGTCACGTACGATTTCCCTCTCGGCCGTGGTGGTGAAACTGTAACCTCGCTCCGTCAGGATCTTCATCAGGTAGTCCGTGAGATCGCGTCCGGCCAGATCAAGACGCAGGATGGCGTGGGGCAAAGCGTAACCCTCGTAGATGGGTACCGTGTGGGTCACACCGTCGCCAGAGTCCATGACGATACCGGTGGTACGGCCAGAAGCGTACAGGGACAACACGGCCTGGATGGCCACGTACATGGCAGGGGTGTTGAAGGTCTCAAACATGATCTGGAGAAGAGAGCGAGAAAGGGGAGGGATGTGAGTCACGGTGCTGGAGGACGACAGGAGTCACAGCACGCAGTAGTAGACCATGCTGTCCAGTGAGTCAGAGGGGAAACGGACGTTACATTAGTGGAGAAACACAGCAGCCATTCCTACATGTTGTAACATCAATACAAAACCACTAGAGTAACTCATTCACAGCACAGTCCTAGTCATCAATATTAGTCCTGTTGCTGTCCTACAGGTTAATCTAGTCAGTCCTATCCTACAGGTTAATCTAGTCAGTCCTAGTCCTGTTGCTGCCCTATAGGTTAGTCTAGTCAGTCCTAGCTAGCAGCCAGCAGGATGCAGAGAGGTAGAACAGACCGACAGGAGACCTGAAGCTTCCAGAGGGTGTTGACAGATCAGCTCTAAGGACAGAGGGCCTGGAGGAGAGGAGGAGAGTGAGAAGGAGGCGAGGGCAGAACTAAACAGTAGAAGAAAGAAGAGGGCAGAACTAAACAGTAGAGGAAGAAGAGGGCAGAACTAAACAGTAGAGGAAGAAGAGGGCAGAACTAAACAGTAGAGGAAGAAGAGGGCAGAACTAAACAGTAGAGGAAGAAGAGGGCAGAACTAAACAGTAGAGGAAGAAGAGGGCAGAACTAAACAGTAGAGGAAGAAGAGGGCAGAACTAAACAGTAGAGGAAGAAGAGGGCAGAACTAAACAGTAGAGGAAGAAGAGGGCAGAACTAAACAGTAGAGGAAGAAGAGGGCAGAACTAAACAGTAAAGGAAGGTAGAGGAAGAAGAGGGCAGAACTAAACAGTAAAGGAAGAGGTGAGTGACGCGTACCTGGGTCATCTTCTCCCTGTTGGCTTTGGGGTTGAGGGGGGCCTCAGTGAGCAGGACTGGGTGCTCCTCTGGTGCCACTCTCAGCTCGTTGTAGAAGGTGTGATGCCAGATCTTCTCCATGTCGTCCCAGTTGGTGACGATGCCGTGCTCGATGGGATACTTCAGCGTCAGGATACCCCTCTTGCTCTGAGCCTCGTCTCCAACGTAGCTGTCCTTCTGGCCCATGCCAACCATCACTCCCTGGAGTGAGTGACTCAGGTCAGTGACAATGTACTCACTAGAAAGTTATGGCTAATCTACAGTATTAATGATGTTGATTAGACTTAACGGGTCAGTTCCAATGTTGCATATCAACACTGAAACTATTAAATTACATATTGCGGATAAAGTAGGTATATTTCAGTAATTAAGATGGCAGACAGTTAATTACCTGATGTCTGGGGCGACCCACGATGGAGGGGAACACAGCCCGAGGAGCATCATCTCCGGCGAAACCGGCTTTGCACATACCGGAGCCGTTATCAACGACCAGAGCAGCTATTTCGTCTTCCATTTCTGCACCGGGGAAAGAAGATAAACAGCCAGAAATTAGACTGAGGTGTTTACCGGGTGCGCCGCCTGTCTGTCACTATAGAGCCAGCGTCCTATCAGTGAATGACCGCTAGGTGGCTCTCAACACCACACTACAGACCAGTCACTCAGCGTTTACACAACCACTATATTTCAATTATCCTACAAACGCATGAACAAAAAACTGCTTTATAAGGTTACGCATAAAGGTTAGTAGTGTAGTGAAGTGGTAAAGTAGAGAAGTTATTGATGTAGTTGATGACTGTGCCATGTAGTAACACAGACAGCGCCGCCATACAGAAGCCTGGGTGTCTCTGGTCGAGGCATCGCCATATAAGGCAATAGCTGGAGCTCCCCTTTGACATGTGTTAGTCCATGACAGCGGCCACTCCCTGGGACCCGGGATAAACACCCCGGCTAACCGAGGCTAGGTCAGACAGCTTCAAATCTAGCCTGAAAACCCTTCCAAAAGGAGAAGCTTCCGTGCAATCAGATTACACTAAAGTCCATATGTTGAGGCGTGTAACTTGAACGGGTGTGGAATGTTCCCTATTAAAAAACGGACATATTGACCCCCCCCCCCCCCCCCCCCCAAAAAAAAATGACTCATCTGTTGAGTCAAATAGTCATACAATATCTAACAAGTTACTCAACATGTCATAAAATATATAGGAAGTCATTTAGCTAACTTTAACGTGTTAAACAGCCTGACTTTAATGCTTGTCGAATTATCCAGATATCCCTACAACCACTTTAACAGGGCGAGTTAAATATCAAACTACATTTGGGAAAAACACTCGTGATGTAAAAATGTTTTGTACAAGTAGGTAGCAAGTCATTGTAAAAGTGGACGGCCGTCATGCTAACGATTTAATTTAGCTTACTGTCAATGTCAACGATAAGACAGGACGGCACACCCACTTCAGAGATACTACTAATGTTACCTAGCTAGATAAAAATCAGTTCTGTACACATTTAAAAACGACCAGAAAGCACATTTAAAACCTGTGTAAACTCTGATAGCTAGAAAAACACCGTACACACCCAGTAACGTTACGGCCAGTCTCTGAAACCGGAACAAATTAGCTAGCTAACAATATTATCCACGTTAACCCCTTTAACTACAAAATTATTAACTTCGACAGAAATGTAACAAATAAAACAAACTTACAATATTACATGACTTACCTGTGTTTTAGTAGGAAGATTTAGCGGTGTTATTAAGAGAGAGTGTAGCTATACTCCTGGCCAGTGAAGAAACAGAAGTGACATAAAAACCGTTGCCAAGGTTCCCGCTTTTATATCCGCATTGTCGTAACCATCCCGCCCCTCCTTTTATCCATATAAGGCAAACTTTCTGCAGCGCGGCTCCTGATTGGCCCACGGCGTATCCACTTGGGGCTTGTCGCATTGACAGCCCTGTTATAATAAATACACATATATATATAACCTTATAATAATATAAGGTTAATTACTATACACCAAAATATAACGTCCTAGTTTAACATAACAAGTCCATCGATTAGTGGTATGTTAGATTAGTGCTATGCAGACGACACACAATTAATCTTCTCCTTTCCCCCTTCTGATAACCAGGAGGCGAATCGCATCTCTGCATGTCTGTCAGACATATCAGTGTGGATGACGGATCACCAGCTCAAGCTGAACCTCGGCAAGACGGAGCTGCTCTTCCTCCCGGGGAAGGACTGCCCGTTCCATGATCTCGCCATCACGGTTGACAACTCCCTTGTGTCCTCCTCCCAGAGTGCTAAGAACCTTGGCGTGATCCTGGACAACACCCTGTCGTTCTCCACTAACATCAAGGCGGTGACCCGATCCTGTAGGTTCATGCTCTACAACATTCGCAGAGTACGACCCTGCCTCACACAGGAAGCGGCGCAGGTCCTAATCCAGGCACTTGTCATCTCCCGTCTGGATTACTGCAACTCGCTGTTGGCTGGGCTCCCTGCCTGTGCCATTAAACCCCTACAACTCATCCAGAACGCCGCAGCCCGTCTGGTGTTCAACCTTCCCAAGTTCTCTCACGTCACCCCGCTCCTCCGCTCTCTCCACTGGCTTCCAGTTGAAGCTCACATCCGCTACAAGACCATGGTGATTGCCTACGGAGCTGTGAAGGGAACGGCACCTCCATACCTTCAGGCTCTGATCAGGCCCTACACCCAAACAAGGGCACTGCGTTCATCCACCACTGGCCTGCTGGCCCCCCTACCTCTGAGGAAGCACAGTTCCCGCTCAGCCCAGTCAAAACTGTTCGCTGCTCTGGCACCCCAATGGTGGAACAAGCTCCCTCACGACGCCAGGACAGCGGAGTCAATCACCACCTTCCGGAGACACCTGAAACCCCACCTCTTTAAGGAATACCTAGGATAGGATAAAGTAATCCTTCTAACCCCCCCCCCCCCCCCCCCCCCCCACCCCCCCCCCTTAAAAGATTTAGATGCACTATTGTAAAGTGGTTGTTCCACTGGATATCATAAGGTGAATGCACCATTTTGTAAGTCGCTCTGGATAAGAGCGTCTGCTAAATGACTTAAATGTAATGTAATGTAATGTAATGATTAGGATAGGTGTCATTCGTAATTCAATGATTGGCATAATATGTATTAGTTTGTAATATCTTGATATAATTGTATTTACTTTGGCCTTTTTTTTTATTGCCTTTTACCTCCCTTATCTAACCTCATTTGTTCACATTGTTTATAGACTTATTTTTCTACTGTATTATTGACTGTATGTTTTGTTTTTTCTCCATGTGTATCTCTGTGTTTGTTGTATGTTGTCGAACTGCTTTGCTTTATCTTGGCCAGGTCGCAGTTATAAATGAGAACTTGTTCTCTACTTGCGTACCTAGTTAAATAAAGGTGAAATAAAATAAAATAAAATACAAAAATTAGCAATAGTCTCTCTCATGGCTACGGTGATTATGGTTAAACTAAGACGATAGTTAAAGTTATATATTTAACGTAGAGAGATCTTACTTTGATAATGTAAGTAGGCTAGTAGGTCTGTATTGGTAACCGACTAAAGATTCAACGTTACAGCGACAAGGTAACTGTAGTTAGGTCGTGATGGGGGACAATACAAGGCCCAGCTAAGATGTGAGAAATTTGTGTAATTTTGACTAAGTGTAAATCTTTATGGTATATATACAGTGAGGGGGAAAAAGTATTTGATCCCCTGCTGATTTTGTACGTTTGCCCACTGACAAAGAAATGATCAGGCTATAATTTTAATGGTAGGTTTATTTGAACAGTGAGCGACAGAATAACAACAACAAAAAATCCAGAAAAACGCATGTCAAAAATGTTATAAATTGATTTGCATTTTAATGAGGGAAATAAGTATTTGACCCCCTCTGCAAAACATGTCTTAGTACTTGGTGGCAAAACCCTTGTTGGCAATCACAGAGGACCCTTACCTAGGTAGATCTCTTACAGTAACCAACCCTTACCTAGGTAGGCCTCTTACAGTAACCAACCCTTACCTAGGTAGACCTCTTACAGTAACCAACCCTTACCTAGGTAGGCCTCTTACAGTAACCAACCCTTACCTAGGTAGACCTCTTACAGTAGCCAACCCTTACCTAGGTAGGCCTCTTACAGTAACCAACCCTTACCTAGGTAGACCTCTTACAGTAACCAACCCTTACCTAGGTAGACCTCTTACAGTAACCAACCCTTACCTAGGTAGGCCTCTTACAGTAACCAACCCTTACCTAGGTAGACCTCTTACAGTAACAAACCCTTACCTAGGTAGACCTCTTACAGTAACCAACCCTTACCTAGGTAGGCCTCTTACAGTAACCAACCCTTACCTAGGTAGGCCTCTTACAGTAACCAACCCTTACCTAGGTAGGCCTCTTACAGTAACCAACCCTTACCTAGGTAGGCCTCTTACAGTAACCAACCCTTACCTAGATAGGCCTCTTACAGTAACCAACCCTTACCTAGGTAGGCCTCTTACAGTAACCAACCCTTACCTCTTACAGTAACCAACCCTTACCTAGGTAGACCTCTTACAGTAACAAACCCTTACCTAGGTAGACCTCTTACAGTAACCAACCCTTACCTAGGTAGGCCTCTTACAGTAACCAACCCTTACCTAGGTAGGCCTCTTACAGTAACCAACCCTTACCTAGGTAGGCCTCTAACAGTAACCAACCCTTACCTAGGTAGGCCTCTTACAGTAACCAACCCTTACCTAGGTAGGCCTCTTACAGTAACCAACCCTTACCTAGGTAGGCCTCTTACAGTAACCAACCCTTACCTAGGTAGATCTCTTACAGTAACCAACCCTTACCTAGGTAGGCCTCTTACAGTAACCAACCCTTACCTAGGTAGGCCTCTTACAGTAACCAACCATTACCTAGGTAGACCTCTTACAGTAACCAACCCTTACCTAGGTAGGCCTCTTACAGTAACCAACCCTTACCTAGGTAGGCCTCTTACAGTAACCAACCCTTACCTAGGTAGATCTCTTACAGTAACCAACCCTTACCTAGGTAGACCTCTTACAGTAACCAACCCTTACCTAGGTAGGCCTCTTACAGTAACCAACCCTTACCTAGGTATGCCTCTTACAGTAACCAACCCTTACCTAGGTAGACCTCTTACAGTAACCAACCCTTACCTAGGTAGGCCTCTTACAGTAACCAACCCTTACCTAGGTAGACCTCTTACAGTAACCAACCCTTACCTAGGTAGACCTCTTACAGTAACCAACCCTTACCTAGGTAGGCCTCTTACAGTAACCAACCCTTACCTAGATAGACCTCTTACAGTAACAAACCCTTACCTAGGTAGACCTCTTACAGTAACCAACCCTTACCTAGGTAGGCCTCTTACAGTAACCAACCCTTACCTAGGTAGGCCTCTTACAGTAACCAACCCTTACCTAGGTAGGCCTCTTACAGTAACCAACCCTTACCTAGGTAGATCTCTTACAGTAACCAACCCTTACCTAGGTAGGCCTCTTACAGTAACCAACCCTTACCTAGGTAGGCCTCTTACAGTAACCAACCATTACCTAGGTAGACCTCTTACAGTAACCAACCCTTACCTAGGTAGGCCTCTTACAGTAACCAACCCTTACCTAGGTAGGCCTCTTACAGTAACCAACCCTTACCTAGGTAGGTCTCTTACAGTAACCAACCCTTACCTAGGTAGGCCTCTTACAGTAACCAACCCTTACCTCTTACAGTAACCAACCCTTACCTAGGTAGACCTCTTACAGTAACCAACCCTTACCTAGGTAGGCCTCTTACAGTAACCAACCCTTACCTAGGTAGGCCTCTTACAGTAACCAACCCTTACCTAGGTAGATCTCTTACAGTAACCAACCCTTACCTAGGTAGACCTCTTACAGTAACCAACCCTTACCTAGGTAGGCCTCTTACAGTAACCAACCCTTACCTAGGTATGCCTCTTACAGTAACCAACCCTTACCTAGGTAGACCTCTTACAGTAACCAACCCTTACCTAGGTAGGCCTCTTACAGTAACCAACCCTTACCTAGGTAGACCTCTTACAGTAACCAACCCTTACCTAGGTAGACCTCTTACAGTAACCAACCCTTACCTAGGTAGGCCTCTTACAGTAACCAACCCTTACCTAGATAGACCTCTTACAGTAACAAACCCTTACCTAGGTAGACCTCTTACAGTAACCAACCCTTACCTAGGTAGGCCTCTTACAGTAACCAACCCTTACCTCTTACAGTAACCAACCCTTACCTAGGTAGACCTCTTACAGTAACAAACCCTTACCTGGGTAGACCTCTTACAGTAACCAACCCTTACCTAGGTAGGCCTCTTACAGTAACCAACCCTTACCTAGGTAGCCCTCTTACAGTAACCAACCCTTACCTAGGTAGACCTCTTACAGTAACCAACCCTTACCTAGGTAGACCTCTTACAGTAACCAACCCTTACCTAGGTAGACCTCTTACAGTAACCAACCCTTACCTAGGTAGGCCTCTTACAGTAACTCTGGTCCCACCATGGGTAGAGAGGGCTTATAGGGATATCACTGTGGTGTGTGTGTGTGTGTGTGTGTGTGTGTGTGTGTGTGTGTGTGTGTGTGTGTGTGTGTGTGTGTGTGTGTGTGTGTGTGTGTGTGTGTGTGTGTGTGTCCGTGTGTGTGTCCGTGTGTGTGTCCGTGTGTGTGTCCGTGTGTGTGTGTGTCCGTGTGCGCGCTTGCTCTCTGGGCCCTGCTCTCAAAACACAGCCCTTGTTGTCACGGGTGATGTAGAGAGGTGTGGGCCCTGTACCTGTGGATCCTTTGTCTGTGTGACTTACCTGTGTGGGTGTTACAGGTACAGTCAGTATGGATCTATCTGGTCGTACAGGTATAGATGAGCCCGAACCACACGTCCAGATTCTAGTAAGATGTCATTTTTCTATGGTAGAGTAGGTCAGGGCGTGACAGCGGGGTGTTTTGTGTTTTTCTATGTTTTCTATATCTATGTTTAGTTCTCGTTTTCTATTTCTATGTTGTTGTTTTTTATTGGGATGCTTTTTGGGGGGGGGGATGATGTAACGCCCTGGCCATAGAGATGGTTTTTTTGTTCTTTATTTTGGTTAGGCCAGGGTGTTACATTGGGTGGGCGTTCTATGTTCATTTTTCTATGTTGGTTTGTTTCATTGATTTTGGCCGTGTGGCTTCCAATCAGGCACAGCTGTAGAGTGTTGTTGCTGATTGGGAGTCACACATAAGTGCCTGTTTTTCCGGTGGGGTTTTGTGGGTAATTGTTTCTGTTTAGTGTTTTGCACCTGGCAGGACTGTTTGGCTGTCGGTTTTCTTGTTTTGTTTTGTATAGTGTTCTTTCTGTTATTAAATTCAATGATGAACACTAACTCCGCTGCACCTTGGTCTACTCTCTCTCCCGACAGCCGTTACAGATGATCTACAATTAGAGGCAGCTGGTCCTCGTTGTCTCTAATTGGAGATCATACTTAAGTAGGTTTTTTTTCCACCTGTGTTTGTGGGTAGTTGTATTCTGTTTAGTCTATGTACTTGACGTTTCTTACGCTTTCGTTTTTTTTTTTTTTGTCTTTGTTAGTTTGTCTTCAGTGTTTTTGAATTAAAATACATTTCATCATGAACACTCAACACGCTGAGCTTTGGTCCCCCTCTCTACGACAGCCGTTACAGATACCAAACTGATGCCATGAAGGGCTGTCCCTGGTGTGGCGACGCATTTGCGTCCTCAACTCGTGAAGTTTTCAAACTGTTACATATCTTTTTAATAATTAATTAATTAATAATTCCCCTGACAGTGTTCTGCGATATATTAAATCGTTTGTGGATCTTCTTGTAGCCGTTACCAGATTGATGAAGGCCCTACGACCATCTGTCTCTGTTGAACTGCCAATTCTTTTGTTTTCTTCATGGTGTTAAATGACCAAAGTGATATTGCATGAGTGTTACCTCATTTTTTTATAACCTAGTGAAACAGGAAGTGATGTAAACTGCTCAATATAGTTCCTTAGATGAACTTAAATAAGTGGAATTTAATTTCCTTGGTTTAACTTTGGTAGAGGATGCCATTACTACTCAACTGATACCAAACGGATACCCTGGACCCTCACTACTCCACTGATACCCTGGACCCTCACTACTCCACTGACACCCTGGACCCTCAATACTCCACTGATACCCTGGACCCTCACTACTCCATTGATACCCTGGACCCTCACTACTCCACTGATACCCTGGACCCTCACTACTCCACTGATACCCTGGACCCTCACTACTCCACTGATACCCTGGACCCTCACTACTCCATTGATACCCTGGACCCTCACTACTCCACTGATACCCTGGACCCTCACTACTCCACTGATACCCTGGACCCTCACTACTCCAGTGATACCCTGGACCCTCACTACTCCACTGATACCCTGGACCCTCACTACTCCACTGATACCCTGGACCCTCACTACTCCACTGATACCAAACTGAGACCCTGGACCCTCACTACTCCACTGATACCCTGGACCCTCACTACTCCACTGATACCAAACTGAGACCCTGGACCCTCACTACTCCACTGATACCCTGGACCCTCACAACTCCACTGATACCAAACTGAGACCCTGGACCCTCACTACTCCACTGATACCCTGGACCCTCACAACTCCACTGATACCAAACTGAGAACTTGGACCCTCACTACTCCACTGAGACCCTGGACCCTCACTACTCCACTGATACCCTGGACCCTCACTACTCCAATGATACCCTGGACCCTCACTACTCCACTGATACCCTGGACCCTCACTACTCCACTGATACCCTGGTCCCTCACTACTCCACTGATACCCTGGACCCTCACTACTCCACTGATACCCTGGACCCTCACTACTCCACTGATACCCTGGACCCTCACTACTCCACTGATAGCCTGGACCCTCAGTACTCCACTGACACCAAACTGATACCCTGGACCCTCACTACTCCACTGATACCCTGGACCCTCACTACTCCACTGATACCCTGGACTCTCACTACTCCACTGAGACCCTGGACCCTCACTACTCCACTGAGACCCTGGACCCTCACTACTCCACTGATACCCTGGACCCTCACTACTCCACTGATTCCAAACTGATACCCTGGACCCTCACTACTCCACTGATACCCTGGACTCTCACTACTCCACTGAGACCCTGGACCCTCACTACTCCACTGAGACCCTGGACCCTCACTACTCCACTGATACCCTGGACCCTCACTACTCCACTGATTCCAAACTGATACCCTGGACCCTCACTACTCCACTTATACCAAACTTAGACCCTGGACCCTCACTACACCACTGATACCCTGGACCCTCACTACTTCACTGATACCCTGGACCCTCACTACTCCACTGATACCCTGGACCCTCACTACTCCACTGATACCCTGGTCCCTCACTACTCCACTGATACCCTGGACCCTCACTACTCCACTGATACCCTGGACCCTCACTACTCCACTGATACCCTGGACCCTCACCACTCCACTGATAGCCTGGACCCTCACTACTCCACTGACACCAAACTGATACCCTGGACCCTCACTACTCCACTGATACCCTGGACCCTCACTACTCCACTGATACCCTGGACTCTCACTACTCCACTGAGACCCTGGACCCTCACTACTCCACTGAGACCCTGGACCCTCACTACTCCACTGATACCCTGGACCCTCACTACTCCACTGATTCCAAACTGATACCTTGGACCCTCACTACTCCACTTATACCAAACTTAGACCCTGGACCCTCACTACAACACTGATACCCTGGACCCTCACTACTTCACTGATACCCTGGACCCTCACTACTCCACTGATACCCTGGACCCTCACTACTCCACTGACACCCTGGAACCTCACTACTCCACTGATACCCTGAACCCTCACTACTCCACTGATACCCTGGACCCTCACTACTCCACTGATACCCTGGACCTTGACCCTCACTACTCCACTGATACCAAACTGATACCCTGGACCCTCACTACTCCATTGATACCGAAATGATACCCTGGACCCTCACTACTCCACTGATATCAAACTGGTACCCTGGACCCTCACTACTCCATTGATACCAAACTGATACACTGGACCCTCACTACTCCACTGATACCCTGGACCCTCACTACTCCACTGATACCAAACTGATACCCTGGACCCTCACTACACCACTGATACCCTGGACCCTCACTACTCCACTGATACCCTGAACCCTCACTACTCCACTGATACCCTGGACCCTCACTACTCCACTGATACCCTGGACCCTCACTACTCCACTGATACCCTGGACTCTCACTACTCCACTGAGACCCTGGACCCTCACTACTCCACTGAGACCCTGGACCCTCACTACTCCACTGATACCCTGGACCCTCACTACTCCACTGATTCCAAACTGATACCCTGGACCCTCACTACTCCACTTATACCAAACTTAGACCCTGGACCCTCACTACACCACTGATACCCTGGACCCTCACTACTTCACTGATACCCTGGACCCTCACTACTCCACTGATACCCTGGACCCTCACTACTCCACTGACACCCTGGAACCTCACTACTCCACTGATACCCTGAACCCTCACTACTCCACTGATACCCTGGACCCTCACTACTCCACTGATACCCTGGACCCTCACTACTCCACTGATACCAAACTGATACCCTGGACCCTCACTACTCCATTGATACCAAAATGATACCCTGGACCCTCACTACTCCACTGATACCAAACTGATACCCTGGACCCTCACTACTCCATTGATACCAAACTGATACCCTGGACCCTCACTACTCCACTGATACCCTTGACCCTCACTACACCACTGATACCCTGGACCCTCACTACTCCACTGATACCCTGAACCCTCACTACTCCACTGATACCCTGGACCCTCACTACTCCACTGATACCCGGGACCCTCACTACTCCACTGATACCCTGGACCCTCACTACTCCACTGACACCAAACTGAAACCCTTGACCCTCATTAATCCACTGATACCCTGGACCCTCACTACTCCACTGATACCCTGGACCCTCACTACTCCACTGATACCCTGGACCCTCACTACTCCACTGATACCCTGGACCCTCACTACTCCACTGATACTCTGGACCCTCACTACTCCACTGATACCCTGGACCCTCACTACTCCACTGATACCCTGGACCCTCACTACTCCACTGATACCAAACTGAGACCCTGGACCCTCACTACTCCACTGATACCCTGGACCCTCACAACTCCACTGATACCAAACTGAGACCCTGGACCCTCACTACTCCACTGATACCCTGGACCCTCACAACTCCACTGATACCAAACTGAGAACTTGGACCCTCACTACTCCACTGAGACCCTGGACCCTCACTACTCCACTGATACCCTGGACCCTCACTACTCCAATGATACCCTGGACCCTCACTACTCCACTGATACCCTGGACCCTCACTACTCCACTGATACCCTGGTCCCTCACTACTCCACTGATACCCTGGACCCTCACTACTCCACTGATACCCTGGACCCTCACTACTCCATTGATACCCTGGACCCTCACTACTCCACTGATAGCCTGGACCCTCACTACTCCACTGACACCAAACTGATACCCTGGACCCTCACTACTCCAGTGATACCCTGGACCCTCACTACTCCACTGATACCCTGGACTCTCACTACTCCACTGAGACCCTGGACCCTCTCTACTCCACTGAGACCCTGGACCCTCACTACTCCACTGATACCCTGGACCCTCACTACTCCACTGATTCCAAACTGATACCCTGGACCCTCACTACTCCACTTATACCAAACTTAGACCCTGGACCCTCACTACACCACTGATACCCTGGACCCTCACTACTTCACTGATACCCTGGACACTCACTACTCCACTGATACCCTGGACCCTCACTACTCCACTGACACCCTGGAACCTCACTACTCCACGGATTCCCTGAACCCTCACTACTCCACTGATACCCTGGACCCTCACTACTCCACTGATACCCTGGACCTGGACCCTCACTACTCCACTGATACCAAACTGATACCCTGGACCTCACTACTCCATTGATACCAAAATGATACCCTGGACCCTCACTACTCCACTGATACCAAACTGATACCCTGGACCCTCACTACTCCATTGATACCAAACTGATACCCTGGACCCTCACTACTCCACTGATACCCTGGACCCTCACTACTCCACTGATACCAAACTGATACCCTGGACCCTCACTACACCACTGATACCCTGGACCCTCACTACTCCACTGATACCCTGAACCCTCACTACTCCACTGATACCCTGGACCCTCACTACTCCACTGATACCCGGGACCCTCACTACTCCACTGATACCCTGGACCCTCACTACTCCACTGATACCAAACTGAAACCCTGGACCCTCATTAATCCACTGATACCCTGGACCCTCACTACTCCACTGATACCCTGGACCCTCACTACTCCACTGATACCCTGGACCCTCACTACTCCACTGATACCCTGGACCCTCACTACTCCACTGATACTCTGGACCCTCACTACTCCACTGATACCCTGGACCCTCACTACTCCACTGATACCCTGGACCCTCACTACTCCACTGATACCAAACTGAGACCCTGGACCCTCACTACTCCACTGATACCCTGGACCCTCACAACTCCACTGATACCAAACTGAGACCCTGGACCCTCATTACTCCACTGATACCCTGGACCCTCACAACTCCACTGATACCAAACTGAGAACTTGGACCCTCACTACTCCACTGAGACCCTGGACCCTCACTACTCCACTGATACCCTGGACCCTCACTACTCCAATGATACCCTGGACCCTCACTACTCCACTGATACCCTGGACCCTCACTACTCCACTGATACCCTGGTCCCTCACTACTCCACTGATACCCTGGACCCTCACTACTCCACTGATACCCTGGACCCTCACTACTCCACTGATACCCTGGACCCTCACTACTCCACTGATAGCCTGGACCCTCACTACTCCACTGACACCAAACTGATACCCTGGACCCTCACTACTCCACTGATACCCTGGACCCTCACTACTCCACTGATACCCTGGACTCTCACTACTCCACTGAGACCCTGGACCCTCACTACTCCACTGAGACCCTGGACCCTCACTACTCCACTGATACCCTGGACCCTCACTACTCCACTGATTCCAAACTGATACCCTGGACCCTCACTACTCCACTTATACCAAACTTAGACCCTGGACCCTCACTACACCACTGATACCCTGGACCCTCACTACTTCACTGATACCCTGGACCCTCACTACTCCACTGATACCCTGGACCCTCACTACTCCACTGACACCCTGGAACCTCACTACTCCACTGATACCCTGAACCCTCACTACTCCACTGATACCCTGGACCCTCACTACTCCACTGATACCCTGGACCTGGACCCTCACTACTCCACTGATACCAAACTGATACCCTGGACCCTCACTACTCCATTGATACCAAAATGATACCCTGGACCCTCACTACTCCACTGATACCAAACTGATACCCTGGACCCTCACTACTCCATTGATACCAAACTGATACCCTGGACCCTCACTACTCCACTGATACCCTGGACCCTCACTACTCCACTGATACCAAACTGATACCCTGGACCCTCACTACACCACTGATACCCTGGACCCTCACTACTCCACTGATACCCTGAACCCTCACTACTCCACTGATACCCTGGACCCTCACTACTCCACTGATACCCGGGACCCTCACTACTCCACTGATACCCTGGACCCTCACTACTCCACTGATACCAAACTGAAACCCTGGACCCTCATTAATCCACTGATACCCTGGACCCTCACTACTCCACTGATACCCTGGACCCTCACTACTCCACTGATACCCTGGACCCTCACTACTCCACTGATACCCTGGACCCTCACTACTCCACTGATACTCTGGAGCCTCACTACTCCACTGATACCCTGGACCCTCACTACTCCACTGATACCCTGGACCCTCACTACTCCACTGATACCCTGGTCCCTCACTACTCCACTGATACCCTGGACCCTCACTACTCCACTGATACCCTGGACCCTCACTACTCCACTGATACCCTGGACCCTCACCACTCCACTGATAGCCTGGACCCTCACTACTCCACTGACACCAAACTGATACCCTGGACCCTCACTACTCCACTGATACCCTGGACCCTCACTACTCCACTGATACCCTGGACTCTCACTACTCCACTGAGACCCTGGACCCTCACTACTCCACTGAGAACCTGGACCCTCACTACTCCACTGATACCCTGGACCCTCACTACTCCACTGATTCCAAACTGATACCTTGGACCCTCACTACTCCACTTATACCAAACTTAGACCCTGGACCCTCACTACAACACTGATACCCTGGACCCTCACTACTCCACTGATACCAAACTGATACCCTGGACCCTCACTACTCCATTGATACCAAAATGATACCCTGGACCCTCACTACTCCACTGATACCAAACTGGTACCCTGGACCCTCACTACTCCATTGATACCAAACTGATACACTGGACCCTCACTACTCCACTGATACCCTGGACCCTCACTACTCCACTGATACCAAACTGATACCCTGGACCCTCACTACACCACTGATACCCTGGACCCTCACTACTCCACTGATACCCTGAACCCTCACTACTCCACTGATACCCTGGACCCTCACTACTCCACTGATACCCGGGACACTCACTACTCCACTGATACCCTGGACCCTCACTACTCCACTGATACCAAACTGAAACCCTGGACCCTCATTAATCCACTGATACCCTGGACCCTCACTACTCCACTGATACCCTGGACCCTCACTACTCCACTGATACCCTGGACCCTCACTACTCCACTGATACCCTGGACCCTCACTACTCCACTAATACTCTGGACCCTCACTACTCCACTGATACTCTGGACCCTCACTACTCCACTGATACCCTGGACCCTCACTACTCCACTGATACCCTGGACCCTCACTACTCCACTGATACCCTGGTCCCTCACTACTCCACTGATACCCTGGACCCTCACTACTCCACTGATACCCTGGACCCTCACTACTCCACTGATACCCTGGACCCTCACTACTCCACTGATAGCCTGGACCCTCACTACTCCACTGACACCAAACTGATACCCTGGACCCTCACTACTCCACTGATACCCTGGACCCTCACTACTCCACTGATACCCTGGACTCTCACTACTCCACTGAGACCCTGGACCCTCACTACTCCACTGAGACCCTGGACCCTCACTACTCCACTGATACCCTGGACCCTCACTACTCCACTGATTCCAAACTGATACCCTGGACCCTCACTACTCCACTTATACCAAACTTAGACCCTGGACCCTCACTACACCACTGATACCCTGGACCCTCACTACTTCACTGATACCCTGGACCCTCACTACTCCACTGATACCCTGGACCCTCACTACTCCACTGACACCCTGGAACCTCACTACTCCACTGATACCCTGAACCCTCACTACTCCACTGATACCCTGGACCCTCACTACTCCACTGATACCCTGGACCCTCACTACTCCACTGATACCAAACTGATACCCTGGACCCTCACTACTCCATTGATACCAAAATGATACCCTGGACACTCACTACTCCACTGATACCAAACTGATACCCTGGACCCTCACTACTCCATTGATACCAAACTGATACCCTGGACCCTCACTACTCCACTGATACCCTGGACCCTCACTACTCCACTGATACCAAACTGATACCCTGGACCCTCACTACACCACTGATACCCTGGACCCTCACTACTCCACTGATACCCTGAACCCTCACTACTCCACTGATACCCTGGACCCTCACTACTCCACTGATACCCGGGACCCTCACTACTCCACTGATACCCTGGACCCTCACTACTCCACTGATACCAAACTGAAACCCTGGACCCTCATTAATCCACTGATACCCTGGACCCTCACTACTCCACTGATACCCTGGACCCTCACTACTCCACTGATACCCTGGACCCTCACTACTCCACTGATACCCTGGACCCTCACTACTCCACTGATACTCTGGACCCTCACTACTCCACTGATACCCTGGACCCTCACTACTCCACTGATACACTGGACCCTCACTACTCCACTGATACCAAACTGAGACCCTGGACCCTCACTACTCCACTGATACCCTGGACCCTCACAACTCCACTGATACCAAACTGAGACCCTGGACCCTCATTACTCCACTGATACCCTGGACCCTCACAACTCCACTGATACCAAACTGAGAACTTGGACCCTCACTACTCCACTGAGACCCTGGACCCTCACTACTCCACTGATACCCTGGACCCTCACTACTCCAATGATACCCTGGACCCTCACTACTCCACTGATACCCTGGACCCTCACTACTCCACTGATACCAAACTGAAACCCTGGACCCTCATTAATCCACTGATACCCTTGACCCTCACTACTCCACTGATACCCTGGACCCTCACTACTCCACTGATACCCTGGACCCTCACTACTCCACTGATAGCCTGGACCCTCACTACTCCACTGACACCAAACTGATACCCTGGACCCTCACTACTCCACTGATACCCTGGACCCTCACTACTCCACTGATACCCTGGACTCTCACTACTCCACTGAGACCCTGGACCCTCACTACTCCACTGAGACCCTGGACCCTCACTACTCCACTGATACCCTGGACCCTCACTACTCCACTGATTCCAAACTGATACCCTGGACCCTCACTACTCCACTTATACCAAACTTAGACCCTGGACCCTCACTACACCACTGATACCCTGGACCCTCACTACTTCACTGATACCCTGGACCCTCACTACTCCACTGATACCCTGGACCCTCACTACTCCACTGACACCCTGGAACCTCACTACTCCACTGATACCCTGAACCCTCACTAGTCCACTGATACCCTGGACCTGGACCCTCACTACTCCACTGATACCAAACTGATACCCTGGACCCTCACTACTCCATTGATACCAAAATGATACCCAGGACCCTCACTACTCCACTGATACCAAACTGATACCCTGGACCCTCACTACTCCATTGATACCAAACTGATACCCTGGACCCTCATTACTCCACTGATACCCTGGACCCTCACTACTCCACTGATACCAAACTGATACCCTGGACCCTCACTACACCACTGATACCCTGGACCCTCACTACTCCACTGATACCCTGAACCCTCACTACTCCACTGATACCCTGGACCCTCACTACTCCACTGATACCCGGGACCCTCACTACTCCACTGATACCCTGGACCCTCACTACTCCACTGATACCAAACTGAAACCCTGGACCCTCATTAATCCACTGATACCCTGGACCCTCACTACTCCACTGATACCCTGGACCCTCACTACTCCACTGATACCCTGGACCCTCACTACTCCACTGATATCCTGGACCCTCACTACTCCACTGATACTCTGGAGCCTCACTACTCCACTGATACCCTGGACCCTCACTACTCCACTGATACCCTGGACCCTCACTACTCCACTGATACCCTGGACCCTCACTACTCCACTGATACCCTGGACCCTCACTACTCCACTGATACTCTGGAGCCTCACTACTCCACTGATACCCTGGACCCTCACTACTCCACTGATACCCTGGACCCTCACTACTCCACTGATACCCTGGTCCCTCACTACTCCACTGATACCCTGGACCCTCACTACTCCACTGATACCCTGGACCCTCACTACTCCACTGATACCCTGGACCCTCACCACTCCACTGATAGCCTGGACCCTCACTACTCCACTGACACCAAACTGATACCCTGGACCCTCACTACTCCACTGATACCCTGGACCCTCACTACTCCACTGATACCCTGGACTCTCACTACTCCACTGAGACCCTGGACCCTCACTACTCCACTGAGACCCTGGACCCTCACTACTCCACTGATACCCTGGACCCTCACTACTCCACTGATTCCAAACTGATACCTTGGACCCTCACTACTCCACTTATACCAAACTTAGACCCTGGACCCTCACTACAACACTGATACCCTGGACCCTCACTACTTCACTGATACCCTGGACCCTCACTACTCCACTGATACCCTGGACCCTCACTACTCCACTGACACCCTGGAACCTCACTACTCCACTGATACCCTGAACCCTCACTACTCCACTGATACCCTGGACCCTCACTACTCCACTGATACCCTGGACCTTGACCCTCACTACTCCACTGATACCAAACTGATACCCTGGACCCTCACTACTCCATTGATACCAAAATGATACCCTGGACCCTCACTACTCCACTGATACCAAACTGGTACCCTGGACCCTCACTACTCCATTGATACCAAACTGATACACTGGACCCTCACTACTCCACTGATACCCTGGACCCTCACTACTCCACTGATACCAAACTGATACCCTGGACCCTCACTACACCACTGATACCCTGGACCCTCACTACTCCACTGATACCCTGAACCCTCACTACTCCACTGATACCCTGGACCCTCACTACTCCACTGATACCCGGGACACTCACTACTCCACTGATACCCTGGACCCTCACTACTCCACTGATACCAAACTGAAACCCTGGACCCTCATTAATCCACTGATACCCTGGACCCTCACTACTCCACTGATACCCTGGACCCTCACTACTCCACTGATACCCTGGACCCTCACTACTCCACTAATACTCTGGACCCTCACTACTCCACTGATACTCTGGACCCTCACTACTCCACTGATACCCTGGACCCTAACTACTCCACTGATACCCTGGACCCTCACTACTCCACTGATACCCTGGTCCCTCACTACTCCACTGATACCCTGGACCCTCACTACTCCACTGATACCCTGGACCCTCACTACTCCACTGATACCCTGGACCCTCACTACTCCACTGATAGCCTGGACCCTCACTACTCCACTGACACCAAACTGATACCCTGGACCCTCACTACTCCACTGATACCCTGGACCCTCACTACTCCACTGATACCCTGGACTCTCACTACTCCACTGAGACCCTGGACCCTCACTACTCCACTGAGACCCTGGACCCTCACTACTCCACTGATACCATGGACCCTCACTACTCCACTGATTCCAAACTGATACCCTGGACCCTCACTACTCCACTTATACCAAACTTAGACCCTGGACCCTCACTACACCACTGATACCCTGGACCCTCACTACTTCACTGATACCCTGGACCCTCACTACTCCACTGATACCCTGGACCCTCACTACTCCACTGACACCCTGGAACCTCACTACTCCACTGACACCCTGAACCCTCACTACTCCACTGATACCCTGGACCCTCACTACTCCACTGATACCAAACTGAAACCCTGGACCCTCATTAATCCACTGATACCCTGGACCCTCACTACTCCACTGATACCCTGGACCCTCACTACTCCACTGATACCCTGGACCCTCACTACTCCACTGATACCCTGGACCCTCACTACTCCACTGATACTCTGGACCCTCACTACTCCACTGATACCCTGGACCCTCACTACTCCACTGATACCCTGGACCCTCACTACTCCACTGATACCAAACTGAGACCCTGGACCCTCACTACTCCACTGATACCCTGGACCCTCACAACTCCACTGATACCAAACTGAGACCCTGGACCCTCACTACTCCACTGATACCCTGGACCCTCACAACTCCACTGATACCAAACTGAGAACTTGGACCCTCACTACTCCACTGAGACCCTGGACCCTCACTACTCCACTGATACCCTGGACCCTCACTACTCCAATGATACCCTGGACCCTCACTACTCCACTGATACCCTGGACCCTCACTACTCCACTGATACCCTGGTCCCTCACTACTCCACTGATACCCTGGACCCTCACTACTCCACTGATACCCTGGACCCTCACTACTCCACTGATACCCTGGACCCTCACTACTCCACTGATAGCCTGGACCCTCACTACTCAACTGACACCAAACTGATACCCTGGACCCTCACTACTCCACTGATACCCTGGACCCTCACATACCACTGATACCCTGGACCCTCACTACTCCACTGATACCCTGGACCCTCACTACTCCACTGATACCCTGGACCCTCACTACTCCACTGATAGCCTGGACCCTCACTACTCCACTGACACCAAACTGAGACCCTGGACCCTCACTACTCCACTGATACCCGGGACCCTCACTACTCCACTGATACCCTGGACCCTCACTACTCCACTGATACCAAACTGAAACCCTGGACCCTCATTAATCCACTGATACCCTGGACCCTCACTACTCCACTGATACCCTGGACCCTCACTACTCCACTGATACCCTGGACCCTCACTACTCCACTGATACCCTGGACCCTCACTACTCCACTGATACTCTGGACCCTCACTACTCCACTGATACCCTGGACCCTCACTACTCCACTGATACCCTGGACCCTCACTACTCCACTTATACCAAACTGAAACCCTGGACCCTCCCTACTCCACTGATACCCTGGTCCTTCCCTACTCCACTGATACCCGGGACCCTCACAACTCCACTGATACCCTGGACCCTCACTACTCCACTGATACCAAACTGATACCCTGGTCCCTCACTACTCCACTGATACCCTGGACCCTCAATACTCCACTGATACCCTGGACCCTTACTACTCCACTGATACCCTGGACCCTCACTACTCCACTGATACCAAACTGATACCCTGGACCCTCACTACACCACTGATACCCTGGACCCTCACTACTCCACTGATACCCTGAACCCTCACTACTCCACTGATACCCTGGACCCTCACTACTCCACTGATACCCTGGACCTGGACCCTCACTACTCCACTGATACCAAACTGATACCCTGGACCCTCACTACTCCATTGATACCAAAATGATACCCTGGACCCTCACTACTCCACTGATACCAAACTGATACCCTGGACCCTCACTACTCCATTGATACCAAACTGATACCCTGGACCCTCATTACTCCACTGATACCCTGGACCCTCACTACTCCACTGATACCAAACTGATACCCTGGACCCTCACTACACCACTGATACCCTGGACCCTCACTACTCCACTGATACCCTGAACCCTCACTACTCCACTGATACCCTGGACCCTCACTACTCCACTGATACCCGGGACCCTCACTACTCCACTGATACCCTGGACCCTCACTACTCCACTGATACCAAACTGAAACCCTGGACCCTCATTAATCCACTGATACCCTGGACCCTCACTACTCCACTGATACCCTGGACCCTCACTACTCCACTGATACCCTGGTCCCTCACTACTCCACTGATACCCTGGACCCTCACTACTCCACTGATACCCTGGACCCTCACTACTCCACTGATACCCTGGACCCTCACCACTCCACTGATAGCCTGGACCCTCACTACTCCACTGACACCAAACTGATACCCTGGACCCTCACTACTCCACTGATACCCTGGACCCTCACTACTCCACTGATACCCTGGACTCTCACTACTCCACTGAGACCCTGGACCCTCACTACTCCACTGAGACCCTGGACCCTCACTACTCCACTGATACCCTGGACCCTCACTACTCCACTGATTCCAAACTGATACCTTGGACCCTCACTACTCCACTTATACCAAACTTAGACCCTGGACCCTCACTACAACACTGATACCCTGGACCCTCACTACTTCACTGATACCCTGGACCCTCACTACTCCACTGATACCCTGGACCCTCACTACTCCACTGACACCCTGGAACCTCACTACTCCACTGATACCCTGAACCCTCACTACTCCACTGATACCCTGGACCCTCACTACTCCACTGATACCCTGGACCTTGACCCTCACTACTCCACTGATACCAAACTGATACCCTGGACCCTCACTACTCCATTGATACCAAAATGATACCCTGGACCCTCACTACTCCACTGATACCAAACTGGTACCCTGGACCCTCACTACTCCATTGATACCAAACTGATACACTGGACCCTCACTACTCCACTGATACCCTGGACCCTCACTACTCCACTGATACCAAACTGATACCCTGGACCCTCACTACACCACTGATACCCTGGACCCTCACTACTCCACTGATACCCTGAACCCTCACTACTCCACTGATACCCTGGACCCTCACTACTCCACTGATACCCTGGACCCTCACTACTCCACTGATACTCTGGACCCTCACTACTCCACTGATACCCTGGACCCTCACTACTCCACTGATACCCTGGACCCTCACTACTCCACTGATACCCTGGACCCTCACTACTCCACTGATACTCTGGACCCTCACTACTCCACTGATACCCTGGACCCTCACTACTCCACTGATACCCTGGACCCTCACTACTCCACTGATACCAAACTGAAACCCTGGACCCTCCCTACTCCACTGATACCCTGGTCCTTCCCTACTCCACTGATACCCGGGACCCTCACAACTCCACTGATACCCTGGACCCTCACTACTCCACTGATACCAAACTGATACCCTGGTCCCTCACTACTCCACTGATACCCTGGACACTCAATACTCCACTGATACCCTGGACCCTTACTACTCCACTGATACCCTGGACCCTCACTACTCCACTGATACCAAACTGATACCCTGGACCCTCACTACACCACTGATACCCTGGACCCTCACTACTCCACTGATACCCTGAACCCTCACTACTCCACTGATACCCTGGACCCTCACTACTCCACTGATACCCGGGACCCTCACTACTCCACTGATACCCTGGACCCTCACTACTCCACTGATACCAAACTGAAACCCTGGACCCTCATTAATCCACTGATACCCTGGACCCTCACTACTCCACTGATACCCTGGACCCTCACTACTCCACTGATACCCTGGACCCTCACTACTCCACTGATACCCTGGACCCTCACTACTCCACTGATACTCTGGACCCTCACTACTCCACTGATACCCTGGACCCTCACTACTCCACTGATACCCTGGACCCTCACTACTCCACTGATACCAAACTGAGACCCTGGACCCTCACTACTCCACTGATACCCTGGACCCTCACAACTCCACTGATACCAAACTGAGACCCTGGACCCTCACTACTCCACTGATACCATGGACCCTCACAACTCCACTGATACCAAACTGAGAACTTGGACCCTCACTACTCCACTGAGACCCTGGACCCTCACTACTCCACTGATACCCTGGACCCTCACTACTCCAATGATACCCTGGACCCTCACTACTCCACTGATACCCTGGACCCTCACTACTCCACTGATACCCTGGACCCTCACTACTCCACTGATACCCTGGTCCCTCACTACTCCACTGATACCCTGGACCCTCACTACTCCACTGATACCCTGGACCCTCACTACTCCACTGATACCCTGGACCCTCACTACTCCACTGATAGCCTGGACCCTCACTACTCCACTGACACCAAACTGATACCCTGGACCCTCACTACTCCACTGATACCCTGGACCCTCACTACTCCACTGATACCCTGGACCCTCACTACTCCACTGATACCCTGGACCATCACTACTCCACTGATAGCCTGGACCCTCAATACTCCACTGAAACCAAACTGAGACCCTGGACCCTCACTACTCCACTGATACCCTGGACCCTCACTACTCCACTGATACCCGGGACCCTCACTACTCCACTGATACCCTGGACCCTCACTACTCCACTGATACCAAACTGAAACCCTGGACCCTCATTAATCCACTGATACCCTGGACCCTCACTACTCCACTGATACCCTGGACCCTCACTACTCCACTGATACCCTGGACCCTCACTACTCCACTGATACCCTGGACCCTCACTACTCCACTGATACTCTGGACCCTCACTACTCCACTGATACCCTGGACCCTCACTACTCCACTGATACCCTGGACCCTCCCTACTCCATTGATACCCTGGTCCTTCCCTACTCCACTGATACCCGGGACCCTCACCACTCCACTGATACCCTGGACCCTCACTACTCCACTGATACCAAACTGATACCCTGGTCCCTCACTACTCCACTGATACCCTGGACCCTCAATACTCCACTGATACCCTGGACCCTTACTACTCCACTGATACCCTGGACCCTCACTACTCCACTGATACCAAACTGATACCCTGGACCCTCACTACACCACTGATACCCTGGACCCTCACTACTCCACTGATACCCTGAACCCTCACTACTCCACTGATACCCTGGACCCTCACTACTCCACTGATACCCGGGACCCTCACTACTCCACTGATACCCTGGACCCTCACTACTCCACTGATACCAAACTGAAACCCTGGACCCTCATTAATCCACTGATACCCTGGACCCTCACTACGCCACTGATACCCTGGACCCTCACTACTCCACTGATACCCTGGACCCTCACTACTCCACTGATACCCTGGACCCTCACTACTCCACTGATACTCTGGAGCCTCACTACTCCACTGATACCCTGGACCCTCACTACTCCACTGATACCCTGGACCCTCACTACTCCACTGATACCCTGGTCCCTCACTACTCCACTGATACCCTGGACCCTCACTACTCCACTGATACCCTGGACCCTCACTACTCCACTGATACCCTGGACCCTCACCACTCCACTGATAGCCTGGACCCTCACTACTCCACTGACACCAAACTGATACCCTGGACCCTCACTACTCCACTGATACCCTGGACCCTCACTACTCCACTGATACCCTGGACTCTCACTACTCCACTGAGACCCTGGACCCTCACTACTCCACTGAGACCCTGGACCCTCACTACTCCACTGATACCCTGGACCCTCACTACTCCACTGATTCCAAACTGATACCTTGGACCCTCACTACTCCACTTATACCAAACTTAGACCCTGGACCCTCACTACAACACTGATACCCTGGACCCTCACTACTTCACTGATACCCTGGACCCTCACTACTCCACTGATACCCTGGACCCTCACTACTCCACTGACACCCTGGAACCTCACTACTCCACTGATACCCTGAACCCTCACTACTCCACTGATACCCTGGACCCTCACTACTCCACTGATACCCTGGACCTTGACCCTCACTACTCCACTGATACCAAACTGATACCCTGGACCCTCACTACTCCATTGATACCAAAATGATACCCTGGACCCTCACTACTCCACTGATACCAAATTGGTACCCTGGACCCTCACTACTCCATTGATACCAAACTGATACACTGGACCCTCACTACTCCACTGATACCCTGGACCCTCACTACTCCACTGATACCAAACTGATACCCTGGACCCTCACTACACCACTGATACCCTGGACCCTCACTACTCCACTGATACCCTGAACCCTCACTAATCCACTGATACCCTGGACCCTCACTACTCCACTGATACCCTGGACCCTCACTACTCCACTGATACTCTGGACCCTCACTACTCCACTGATACCCTGGACCCTCACTACTCCACTGATACCCTGGACCCTCACTACTCCACTGATACCCTGGACCCTCACTACTCCACTGATACTCTGGACCCTCACTACTCCACTGATACCCTGGACCCTCACTACTCCACTGATACCCTGGACCCTCACTACTCCACTGATACCAAACTGAAACCCTGGACCCTCCCTACTCCACTGATACCCTGGTCCTTCCCTACTCCACTGATACCCGGGACCCTCACAACTCCACTGATACCCTGGACCCTCACTACTCCACTGATACCAAACTGATACCCTGGTCCCTCACTACTCCACTGATACCCTGGACACTCAATACTCCACTGATACCCTGGACCCTTACTACTCCACTGATACCCTGGACCCTCACTACTCCACTGATACCAAACTGATACCCTGGACCCTCACTACACCACTGATACCCTGGACCCTCACTACTCCACTGATACCCTGAACCCTCACTACTCCACTGATACCCTGGACCCTCACTACTCCACTGATACCCGGGACCCTCACTACTCCACTGATACCCTGGACCCTCACTACTCCACTGATACCAAACTGAAACCCTGGACCCTCATTAATCCACTGATACCCTGGACCCTCACTACTCCACTGATACCCTGGACCCTCACTACTCCACTGATACCCTGGACCCTCACTACTCCACTGATACCCTGGACCCTCACTACTCCACTGATACTCTGGACCCTCACTACTCCACTGATACCCTGGACCCTCACTACTCCACTGATACCCTGGACCCTCACTACTCCACTGATACCAAACTGAGACCCTGGACCCTCACTACTCCACTGATACCCTGGACCCTCACAACTCCACTGATACCAAACTGAGACCCTGGACCCTCACTACTCCACTGATACCATGGACCCTCACAACTCCACTGATACCAAACTGAGAACTTGGACCCTCACTACTCCACTGAGACCCTGGACCCTCACTACTCCACTGATACCCTGGACCCTCACTACTCCAATGATACCCTGGACCCTCACTACTCCACTGATACCCTGGACCCTCACTACTCCACTGATACCCTGGTCCCTCACTACTCCACTGATACCCTGGACCCTCACTACTCCACTGATACCCTGGACCCTCACTACTCCACTGATACCCTGGACCCTCACTACTCCACTGATAGCCTGGACCCTCACTACTCCACTGACACCAAACTGATACCCTGGACCCTCACTACTCCACTGATACCCTGGACCCTCACTACTCCACTGATACCCTGGACCCTCACTACTCCACTGATACCCTGGACCCTCACTACTCCACTGATACCCTGGACCATCACTACTCCACTGATAGCCTGGACCCTCAATACTCCACTGAAACCAAACTGAGACCCTGGACCCTCACTACTCCACTGATACCCTGGACCCTCACTACTCCACTGATACCCGGGACCCTCACTACTCCACTGATACCCTGGACCCTCACTACTCCACTGATACCAAACTGAAACCCTGGACCCTCATTAATCCACTGATACCCTGGACCCTCACTACTCCACTGATACCCTGGACCCTCACTACTCCACTGATACCCTGGACCCTCACTACTCCACTGATACCCTGGACCCTCACTACTCCACTGATACTCTGGACCCTCACTACTCCACTGATACCCTGGACCCTCACTACTCCACTGATACCCTGGACCCTCCCTACTCCATTGATACCCTGGTCCTTCCCTACTCCACTGATACCCGGGACCCTCACAACTCCACTGATACCCTGGACCCTCACTACTCCACTGATACCAAACTGATACCCTGGTCCCTCACTACTCCACTGATACCCTGGACCCTCAATACTCCACTGATACCCTGGACCCTTACTACTCCACTGATACCCTGGACCCTCACTACTCCACTGATACCAAACTGATACCCTGGACCCTCACTACACCACTGATACCCTGGACCCTCACTACTCCACTGATACCCTGAACCCTCACTACTCCACTGATACCCTGGACCCTCACTACTCCACTGATACCCGGGACCCTCACTACTCCACTGATACCCTGGACCCTCACTACTCCACTGATACCAAACTGAAACCCTGGACCCTCATTAATCCACTGATACCCTGGACCCTCACTACTCCACTGATACCCTGGACCCTCACTACTCCACTGATACCCTGGACCCTCACTACTCCACTGATACCCTGGACCCTCACTACTCCACTGATACTCTGGAGCCTCACTACTCCACTGATACCCTGGACCCTCACTACTCCACTGATACCCTGGACCCTCACTACTCCACTGATACCCTGGTCCCTCACTACTCCACTGATACCCTGGACCCTCACTACTCCACTGATACCCTGGACCCTCACTACTCCACTGATACCCTGGACCCTCACCACTCCACTGATAGCCTGGACCCTCACTACTCCACTGACACCAAACTGATACCCTGGACCCTCACTACTCCACTGATACCCTGGACCCTCACTACTCCACTGATACCCTGGACTCTCACTACTCCACTGAGACCCTGGACCCTCACTACTCCACTGAGACCCTGGACCCTCACTACTCCACTGATACCCTGGACCCTCACTACTCCACTGATTCCAAACTGATACCTTGGACCCTCACTACTCCACTTATACCAAACTTAGACCCTGGACCCTCACTACAACACTGATACCCTGGACCCTCACTACTTCACTGATACCCTGGACCCTCACTACTCCACTGATACCCTGGACCCTCACTACTCCACTGACACCCTGGAACCTCACTACTCCACTGATACCCTGAACCCTCACTACTCCACTGATACCCTGGACCCTCACTACTCCACTGATACCCTGGACCTTGACCCTCACTACTCCACTGATACCAAACTGATACCCTGGACCCTCACTACTCCATTGATACCAAAATGATACCCTGGACCCTCACTACTCCACTGATACCAAACTGGTACCCTGGACCCTCACTACTCCATTGATACCAAACTGATACACTGGACCCTCACTACTCCACTGATACCCTGGACCCTCACTACTCCACTGATACCAAACTGATACCCTGGACCCTCACTACACCACTGATACCCTGGACCCTCACTACTCCACTGATACCCTGAACCCTCACTACTCCACTGATACCCTGGACCCTCACTACTCCACTGATACCCGGGACACTCACTACTCCACTGATACCCTGGACCCTCACTACTCCACTGATACCAAACTGAAAACCTGGACCCTCATTAATCCACTGATACCCTGGACCCTCACTACTCCACTGATACCCTGGACCCTCACTACTCCACTGATACCCTGGACCCTCACTACTCCACTGATACCCTGGACCTTCACTACTCCACTGAGACCCTGGACCCTCACTACTCCACTGATACTCTGGACCCTCACTACTCCACTGAGACCCTGGACCCTCACTACTCCACTGATACCCTGGACCCTCACTACTCCACTGATACCCTGGACACTCACTACTCCATTTATACCAAAGTTAGACCCTGGACCCTCACTAAACCACTGATACCCTGGACCCTCACTACTCCACTGATACCCTGGACCCTCACTACTCCACTTATACCAAACTGAAACCCTGGACCCTCACTACTCCACTGATATCCTGGACCCTCTCTACACCAATGATACCAAACTTAGACCCTGGACCCTCACTACTCCACTGATACCCTGGACCCTCACTACACCACTGATACCAAACTTAGACCCTGGACCCTCACTACTCCACTGATACCCTGGACCAACACTACTCCACTGATACCCAGGACCAACACTACTGCACTGATACCCTGGACCCTCACTACTCCACTGATACCAAACTTAGACCCTGGACCGTCACTACACCACTGATACCCTGGACCCTCACTACTCCACTGATACCAAACTGATACACTGGACCCTCACTTCTCCACTGATACTCTGGACCCTCACTACTCCACTGATAAAATGGACCCTCACTACACCACTGATACCCTGGACCCTCACTACTCCACTGATACCAAACGGATACCCTGGACCCTCACTACTCCACTGATACCCTGGACCCTCACTACTCCAATGATACAATGGACCCTCACTACTTCACTTATACCCTGGACCCTCACTACTCCACTGAGACCCTGGACCCTCACTACTCCACTGAGACCCTGGACCCTCACTACTCCACTGAGACCCTGGACCCTCACTACTCCACTGATACCCTGGACCCTCACTACTCCACTGATACCCTGGACCCTCACTACTCCACTGATACCCTGGACCCTCACTACTCCACTGATACCCTGGACCCTCACTTGTCCACTGAGACCCTGGACCCTCACTACTCCACTGAGACCCTGGACCCTCACTACTCCACTGAGACCCTGGACCCTCACTACTCCACTGAGACCCTGGACCCTCACTACTCCACTGAGACCCTGAACCCTCACTACTCCACTGAGACCCTGGACCCTCACTACTCCACTGAGACCCTGGACCAATACTACTCCACTGATACCCAGGACCAACACTACTGCACTGATACCCTGGACCCTCACTACTCCACTGATACCAAACTGATACCCTGGACTCTCACTACTCCACTGATAGCATGGACCCTCTCTACTCCACTGATAGCCTGGATCCTCACTACTCCACTGATAGCCTGGATCCTCACTACTCCACTGATACCCTGGACCCTGACTACTCCACTGATACCCTGGACCCTCACTACTCCACTGATACCGTGGACCCTCACTACTCCACTGATACCCTGGACCCTCACTACTCCACTGATACCCTGGACCCTCACTACTCCACTGATACCAAACTGAAACACTGGACCCTCACTATTCCACTGATACCCTGGACCCTCACTACTCCACTGATACCCTGGACCCTCACTACTCCACTGATACCCTGGACCCTCACTACTCCACTGATACCCTGGACCCTCACTACTCCACTGATACCCTGGACCCTCACTACTCCACTGATAACCTGGACCCTCACTACTCCACTGATACCCTGGACCCTCACTACTCCACTGATACCAAACTGATACCCTGGACACTCACTAATTCATTTATACCAAACTTAGACCCTGGACCCTCACTAAACCACTGATACCCTGGACCCTCACTACTCCACTGATACCCTGGACACTCACTACTCCACTTATACCAAACTGAAACCCTGGACCCTCACTACTCCACTGATACCCTGGACCCTCACTACACCACTGATACCAAACTTAGACCCTGGACCCTCACTACACCACTGATACCCTGGACCCTCACTACTCCACTGATACCAAACTGATACCCTGGACCCTCACTACTCCACTGATACCCTGGACCCTCACTACTCCACTGATACCCTGGACCCTCACTACTCCACTGATACCCTGGACCCTGACTACTCCACTGATACCCTGGACCCTCACTACTCCACTGATACCAAACTGATACCCTGGACCCTCACTAGTCCACTGATACCCTGGACCCTCACTACTCCACTGATACCCTGGACCCTCACTACTCCACTGATACCCTGGACCCTCACTACTCCATTGATACCCTGGACCCTCACTTCCCCACTGATACAATGGACCCTCACTACTCCACTGATACCCTGGACCCTCACTACTCCACTGATACCCTGGACCTTCACTACTCCACTGAGACCCTGGACCCTCACTACTCCACTGATACCCTGGACCCTCACTACTCCACTGAGACCCTGGACCCTCACTACTCCACATATACCAAACTGAAACACTGGACCCTCACTACTCCACTGATACCCTGGACCCTCACTACACCACTGATACCAAACTTAGACCCTGGACCCTCACTACTCCACTGATACCCTGGACCAACACTACTCCACTGATACCCAGGACCAACACTACTGCACTGATAACCTGGACCCTCACTACTCCACTGATACCAAACTGATACCCTGGACACTCAGTAATTCATTTATACCAAACTTAGACCCTGGACCCTCACTAAACCACTGATACCCTGGACCCTCACTACTCCACTGATACCCTGGACACTCACTACTCCACTTATACCAAACTGAAACCCTGGACCCTCACTACTACACTGATACCCAAGACCCTCACTACACCACTGATACCAAACTTAGACCCTGGACCCTCACTACACCACTGATACCCTGGACCCTCACTACTCCACTGATACCAAACTGATACCCTGGACCCTCACTACTCCACTGATACCCTGGACCCTCACTACTCCACTGATACCCTGGACCCTCACTACTCCACTGATACCCTGGACCCTCACTACTCCACTGATACCCTGGACCCTCACTACTCCACTGATACCAAACTGATACCCTGGACCCTCACTACTCCACTGATACCCTGGACCCTCACTACTCCACTGATACCAAACTCATACCCTGGACCCTCACTACTCCACTGATACCCTGGACCCTCACTACACCACTGATACCAAAATTAGACCCTGGACCCTCACTACTCCACTAATACCCTGGACCCTCACTACTCCACTGATACCCTGGACCCTCACTACTCCACTGATACCAAACTGATACCCTGGACCCTCACTACTCCACTGATACCAAACTCATACCCTGGACCCTCACTACGCCACTGATACCCTGGACCCTCACTACTCCACTGAGACACTGGACCCTCACTACTCCACTGAGACCCTGGACCCTCACTACTCCACTGAGACCCTGGACCATCACTACTCCACTGAGACCCTGGACCCTCACTACTCCACTGATACCAAACTGATACCCTGGACCATCACTACTCCACTGATACCAAACTGATACCCTGGACCCTCACTACTCCACTGATACCCTGGACCCTCACTACTCCACTGATACCAAACTCATACCCTGGACCCTCACTACTCCACTGATACCCTGGACCCTCACTACACCACTGATACCAAACTTAGACCCTGGACCGTCACTACACCACTGATACCCTGGACCCTCACTACTCCACTGATACCAAACTGATACACTGGACCCTCACTTCTCCACTGATACTCTGGACCCTCACTACTCCACTGATAAAATGGACCCTCACTACACCACTGATACCCTGGACCCTCACTACTCCACTGATACCAAACGGATACCCTGGACCCTCACTACTCCACTGATACCCTGGACCCTCACTACTCCAATGATACAATGGACCCTCACTACTCCACTTATACCCTGGACCCTCACTACTCCACTGAGACCCTGGACCCTCACTACTCCACTGAGACCCTGGACCCTCACTACTCCACTGAGACCCTGGACCCTCACTACTCCACTGATTCCCTGGACCCTCACTACTCCACTGATACCCTGGACCCTCACTACTCCACTGATACCCTGGACCCTCACTACTCCACTGATACACTGGACCCTCACTTGTCCACTGAGACCCTGGACCCTCACTACTCCACTGAGACCCTGGACCCTCACTACTCCACTGAGACCCTGGACCCTCACTACTCCACTGAGACCCTGAACCCTCACTACTCCACTGAGACCCTGGACCCTCACTACTCCACTGAGACCCTGGACCAATACTACTCCACTGATACCCAGGACCAACACTACTGCACTGATACCCTGGACCCTCACTACTCCACTGATACCAAACTGATACCCTGGACTCTCACTACTCCACTGATAGCATGGACCCTCTCTACTCCACTGATAGCCTGGATCCTCACTACTCCACTGATAGCCTGGATCCTCACTACTCCACTGATACCCTGGACCCTCACTACTCCACTGATACCCTGGACCCTCACTACTCCACTGATACCCTGGACCCTCACTACTCCACTGATACCCTGGACCCTCACTACTCCACTGATACCCTGGACCCTCACTACTCCACTGATACCAAACTGAAACAATGGACCCTCACTATTCCACTGATACCCTGGACCCTCACTACTCCACTGATACCCTGGACCCTCACTACTCCACTGATACCCTGGACCCTCACTACTCCACTGATACCCTGGACCCTCACTACTCCACTGATAACCTGCACCCTCACTACTCCACTGATACCCTGGACCCTCACTACTCCACTGATACCAAACTGATACCCTGGACCCTAACTACTCCACTGATACCCTGGACCCTCACTACACCACTGATACCAAACTTAGACCCTGGACCCTCACTACACCACTGATACCCTGGACCCTCACTACTCCACTGATACCCTGGACACTCACTACTCCACTTATACCAAACTGAAACCCTGGACCCTCACTACTCCACTGATACCCTGGACCCTCACTACACCACTGATACCAAACTTAGACCCTGGACCCTCACTACACCACTGATACCCTGGACCCTCACTACTCCACTGATACCAAACTGATACCCTGGACCCTCACTACTCCACTGATACCCTGGACCCTCACTTCTCCACTGATACCCTGGACCCTCACTACTCCACTGATACCCTGGACCCTCACTACTCCACTGATACCCTGCACCCTCACTACTCCACTGATACCAAAATGATACCCTGGACCCTCACTACTCCACTGATACCCTGGACCCTCACTACTCCACTGATACCCTGGACCCTCACTACTCCACTGATACCCTGGACCCTCACTACTCCACTGATACCCTGGACCCTCACTTCTCCACTGATACTCTGGACCCTAACTACTCCACTGATACAATGGACCCTCACTACTCCACTGATACCAAACTGATACCCTGGACCATCACTACTCCACTGATACCAAACTGATACCCTGGACCCTCACTACTCCACTGATACCCTGGACCCTCACTACTCCACTGATACCAAACTCATACCCTGGACCCTCACTACTCCACTGATACCCTGGACCCTCACTACACCACTGATACCAAACTTAGACCCTGGACCGTCGCTACACCACTGATACCCTGGACCCTCACTACTCCACTGATACCAAACTGATACACTGGACCCTCACTTCTCCACTGATACTCTGGACCCTCACTACTCCACTGATAAAATGGACCCTCACTACACCACTGATACCCTGAACCCTCACTACTCCACTGATACCAAACGGATACCCTGGACCCTCACTACTCCACTGATACCCTGGACCCTCACTACTCCAATTATACAATGGACCCTCACTACTCCACTTATACCCTGGACCCTCACTACTCCACTGAGACCCTGGACCCTCACTACTCCACTGAGACCCTGGACCCTCACTACTCCACTGAGACCCTGGACCCTCACTACTCCACTGATACCCTGGACCCTCACTACTCCACTGATACCCTGGACCCTCACTACTCCACTGATACCCTGGACCCTCACTACTCCACTGATACCCTGGACCCTCACTTGTCCACTGAGACCCTGGACCCTCACTACTCCACTGATACCCTGCACCCTCACTACTCCACTGATACCAAACTGATACCCTGGACCCTCACTACTCCACTGATACCCTGGACCCTCACTACTCCACTGATACACTGGACCCTCACTACTCCACTGATACCCTGGACCCTCACTACTCCACTGATACCCTGCACCCTCACTACTCCACTGATACCAAACTGATACCCTGGACCCTCACTACTCCACTGATACCCTGGACCCTCACTACTCCACTGATACCCTGGACCCTCACTACTCCACTGATACCCTGGACCCTCACTTCTCCACTGATACTCTGGACCCTAACTACTCCACTGATACAATGGACCCTCACTACTCCACTGATACCCTGGACCCTCACTACTCCACTGATACCCTGGACCCTCACTACTCCACTGATAACCTGGACCCTCACTACTCCACTGATACCCTGGACCCTCACTACTCCACTGATACCCTGGACCCTCACTTGTCCACTGAGACCCTGGACCCTCACTACTCCACTGAGACCCTGGACCCTCACTACTCCACTGAGACCCTGGACCCTCACTACTCCACTGAGACCCTGGACCCTCACTACTCCACTGAGACCCTGAACCCTCACTACTCCACTGAGACCCTGGACCGTCACTACTCCACTGAGACCCTGGACCAATACTACTCCACTGATACCCAGGACCAACACTACTGCACTGATACCCTGGACCCTCACTACTCCACTGATACAAAACTGATACCCTGGACTCTCACTACTCCACTGATAGCATGGACCCTCTCTACTCCACTGATAGCCTGGATCCTCACTACTCCACTGATAGCCTGGATCCTCACTACTCCACTGATACCCTGGACCCTCACTACTCCACTGATACCCGGACCCTCACTACTCCACTGATACCCTGGACCCTCACTACTCCACTGATACCCTGGACCCTCACTACTCCACTGATACCCTGGACCCTCACTACTCCACTGATACCAAACTGAAACACTGGACCCTCACTATTCCACTGATACCCTGGACCCTCACTACTCCACTGATACCCTGGACCCTCACTACTCCACTGATACCCTGGACCCTCACTACTCCACTGATACCCTGGACCCTCACTACTCCACTGATACCCTGGACCCTCACTACTCCACTGATAACCTGGACCCTCACTACTCCACTGATACCCTGTACCCTCACTACTCCACTGATACCAAACTGATACCCTGGACCCTAACTACTCCACTGATACCCTGGACCCTCACTACACCACTGATACCAAACTTAGACCCTGGACCCTCACTACACCACTGATACCCTGGACCCTCACTAATCCACTGATACCCTGGACACTCACTACTCCACTTATACCAAACTGAAACCCTGGACCCTCACTACTCCACTGATACCCTGGACCCTCACTACACCACTGATACCAAACTTAGACCCTGGACCCTCACTACACCACTGATACCCTGGACCCTCACTACTCCACTGATACCAAACTGATACCCTGGACCCTCACTACTCCACTGATACCCTGGACCCTCACTTCTCCACTGATACCCTGGACCCTCACTACTCCACTGATACCCTGGACCCTCACTACTCCACTGATACCCTGCACCCTCACTACTCCACTGATACCAAACTGATACCCTGGACCCTCACTACTCCACTGATACCCTGGACCCTCACTACTCCACTGATACCCTGGACCCTCACTACTCCACTGATACCCTGGACCCTCACTACTCCACTGATACCCTGGACCCTCACTACTCCACTGATACCCTGGACCCTCACTTCTCCACTGATACTCTGGACCCTAACTACTCCACTGATACAATGGACCCTCACTACTCCACTGATACCCTGGACCCTCACTACTCCACTGATACCCTGGACCCTCACTACTCCACTGATAATCTGGACCCTCACTACTCCACTGATACCCTGGACCGTCACTACTCCACTGATACCAAACTGATACCCTGAACACTCACTAATTCATTTATACCAAACTTAGACCCTGGACCCTCACTAAACCACTGATACACTGGACCCTCACTACTCCACTAATACCCTGGACCCTCACTACTCCACTTATACCAAACTGAAACCCTGGACCCTCACTACTCCACTGATACCCTGGACCTTCACTACACCACTGATACCAAACTTAGACCCTGGACCCTCACTACACCACTGATACCCTGGACCCTCACTACTCCACTGATACCAAACTGATACCCTGGACCCTCACTACTCCACTGAGACCCTGGACCCTCACTACTCCACTGAGACCCTGGACCCTCACTACTCCACTGATACCCAGGACCAACACTACTGCACTGATACCCTGGACCCTCACTACTCCACTGATACCAAACTGATACCCTGGACTCTCACTACTCCACTGATAGCATGGACCCTCTCTACTCCACTGATAGCCTGGATCCTCACTACTCCACTGATAGCCTGGATCCTCACTACTCCACTGATACCCTGGACCCTCACTACTCCACTGATACCCTGGACCCTCACTACTCCACTGATACCCTGGACCCTCACTACTCCACTGATACCCTGGACCCTCACTACTCCACTGATACCCTGGACCCTCACTACTCCACTGATACCAAACTGAAACACTGGACCCTCACTATTCCACTGATACCCTCGACCCTCACTATTCCACTGATACCCTGGACCCTCACTACTCCACTGATACCCTGGACCCTCACTACTCCACTGATACCCTGGACCCTCACTACTCCACTGATACCCTGGACCCTCACTACACCACTGATACCAAACTGATACCCTGGACACTCACTACTCCATTTATACCAAACTTAGACCCTGGACCCTCACTAAACCACTGATACCCTGGACCCTCACTACTCCACTGATACCCTGGACCCTCACTACTCCACTTATACCAAACTGAAACCCTGGACCCTCACTACTCCACTGATACCCTGGACCCTCACTACACCACTGATACCAAACTTAGACCCTGGACCCTCACTACACCACTGATACCCTGGACCATCACTACTCCACTGATACCAAACTGATACCCTGGACCCTCACTACTCCACTGATACCCTGGACCCTCACTACTCAACATATACCAAACTGAAACCCTGGACCCTCACTACTCCACTGATACCCTGGACCCTCACTACACCACTGATACCAAACTTAGACCCTGGACCCTCACTACTCCACTGGTACCCTGGACCAACACTACTCCACTGATACCCAGGACCAACACTACTGCACTGATAACCTGGACCCTCACTACCCCACTGATATCAAACTGATACCCTGGACCCTCACTACTCCACTGATACCCTGGACCCTCACTACTCCACCGATACCCTGGATCCTCACTACTCCACCGATACCCTGGACCCTCACTACTCCACTGATACCCTGGACTCTCACTACTCAACTGATACCCTGGACCCTCACTACTCCACTGATACCCTGGACCCTCACTACTCCACTGATACCCTGGACCCTCAGTACTCCACTGATACCCTGGACCCTCACTACTCCACTGATACCAAACTGATACCCTGGACACTCACTACTCCACTGATACCAAACTGATACTCCCTGTTCTCTAGTTAAACACCTGACTCTCTGTTCTCTAGTTCAACACCTGACTCTCTGTTCTCTAGTTAAACACCGGACTCTCTGTTCTCTAGTTCAACACCTGACTCTCTGTTCTCTAGTTAAACACCTGACTCCCTGTTCTCTAGTTAAACACCTGACTCCCTAGTTAAACACCTGACTCCCTGTTCTCTAGTTAAACACCTGGCTCCCTGTTCTCTAGTTAAACACCTGACTCTCTGTTCCCTAGTTAAACACCTGACTCTCTGTTCTCTAGTTAAACACCTGACTCCCTGTTCTCTAGTTAAACACCAGACTCTCTGTTCTCTAGTTAAACACCTGTTCTGTAGTTAAACACCTGACTCCCT
>NC_138302.1:2677500-2820000 GCF_965601325.2 Salmo salar | reverse complement strand
GGTCTACTACACCTGTTGTATTCAGCATTTCACTGTAAGGTCTACTACACCTGTTGTATTCAGCATTTCACTGTGAGGTCTACTACACCTGTTGTATTCAGCATTTCACTGTGAGGTCTACTACACCTGTTGTATTCAGCATTTCACTGTGAGGTCTACTACACCTGTTGTATTCAGCATTTCACTGTAAGGTCTACTACACCTGTTGTATTCAGCATTTCACTGTGAGGTCTACTACACCTGTTGTATTCAGCATTTCACTGTGAGGTCTACTACACCTGTTGTATTCAGCATTTCACTGTGAGGTCTACACCTGTTGTATTCAGCATTTCACTGTGAGGTCTACTACACCTGTTGTATTCAGCATTTCACTGTGAGGTCTACTACACCTGTTGTATTCAGCATTTCACTGTGAGGTCTACTACACCTGTTGTATTCAGCATTTCACTGTGAGGTCTACACCTGTTGTATTCAGCATTTCACTGTGAGGTCTACTACACCTGTTGTATTCAGCATTTCACTGTGAGGTCTACTACACCTGTTGTATTCAGCATTTCACTGTGAGGTCTACTACACCTGTTGTATTCAGCATTTCACTGTGAGGTCTACTACACCTGTTGTATTCAGCATTTCACTGTGAGGTCTACTACACCTGTTGTATTCAGCATTTCACTGTAAGGTCTACCTACACCTGTTGTATTCAGCATTTCACTGTGAGGTCTACTACACCTGTTGTATTCAGCATTTCATTGTGAGGTCTACTACACCTGTTGTATTCAGCATTTCACTGTGAGGTCTACTACACCTGTTGTATTCAGCATTTCACTGTAAGGTCTACTACACCTGTTGTATTCAGCATTTCACTGTGAGGTCTACTACACCTGTTGTATTCAGCGCACGTGACAAATAACATTTTATTCGATTTTATTCGATTTTTATTGTCATGGCAAACATATATTAACATCGCCAAAGCGAAGTGAAATAGATAAAAAAAACAAAAAGTGAAATAAAAACAATAAACATTTTTACTCACAAAGTTTCCAAAAAAAAGAGGAAAAGACACATTTAAAAAAAATAATAATGTCATATTTAAACTTTTTTTAAAACGAGGTGCAAAAAAGAATCTCTCTCTCTTTCTCTCTCCTCGCTGCATTTCCTCACACAGTCAGTCAGTTCTCGTCTCAGCCGAAGACTCCTTATTTGGAAGAAGATGAGGTACCTTCTACCAGAATGGATTCACACTCCCTCCACTCCACCGTTTCACTGTTTGCCACTGGCCTCTACACACAATATCCCCAATAATGTCAACGTGGAATTATGGTTTTACCGTCAGTCTTACTGTCGGTTGTGGCTGCTTTGTGTGATGTATTGTTGTCTCTACCTTCTTTGACCCTTTGTTGTGTTGCTACCATGTTGTGTTGCCACCATGTTGTGTTGCTGCCATGCTGTGTTGCTACCATGCTGTGTTGTCATGTTGGGTTGCTGCCATGCTGTGTTGTCATGTGTTGCTGCCATGCTGTGTTGTCATGTTGTGTTGTTACCATGTTGTCTTGTCATGTTGTGTTGCTGCCATGTTGCTGTCATGTTGTGTTGTTATGTGTTTCTACCATGCTGTGTTGTCATGTTGTGTTGCTGCCATGCTGTGTTGTCATGTTGTGTTGCTACCATGTTGTCTTGTCATGTTGTGTTGCTGCCATGTTGCTGTCATGTTGTGTTGTTATGTGTTTCTACCATGCTGTGTTGTCATGTTGTATTGCTGCCATGCTGTGTTGTCATGTTGTGTTGCTGCCATGTTGCTGTCATGTTGTGTTGCTGCCATGCTGTGTTGTCATGTTGTGTTGCTGCCATGCTGTGTTGCCATGTTGTGTTGCTACCATGCTGTGTTTTCATGTGTTGCTGCCATGCTGTGTTGTCATGTTTTTTTGCTACCATGCTGTGTTGTCATGTTGTGTTGCTGCCATGCTGTGTTGTCATGTTGTGTTGCTTCCATGCTGTGTTGTCATGTTGTGTTGCTACCATGCTGTGTTGTCAAGTTGTGTTGCTGCCATGCTATGTTGTCATGTGTTGCTACCATGTTGTGTTGTCATGTGTTTCTACCATGCTGTATTTTCATGTGTGGCTGCCATGCTGTGTTGTCATGTTGTGTTGCTACCATGCTGTGTTGTCATGTTGTGTTGCTGCCACGTTGTGTTGTCATGTTGTGTTGCTACCATGCTGTGTTGTCATGTTGTATTGCTGCCACGTTGTGTTGTCATGTTGTGTTGCTGCCATGCTGTGTTGTCATGTTGTGTTGCTGCCATGTTGTGTTGTCATGTTGTGTTGCTGCCATGTTGCTGTCATGTTGTGTTGTTGCCATGCTGTGTTGTCATGTTGTGTTGCTACCATGCTGTGTTGTCAAGTTGTGTTGCTGCCATGCTATGTTGTCATGTGTTGCTACCATGTTGTGTTGTCATGTTGTGTTGCTACCATGCTGTGTTTTCATGTGTTGCTGCCATGCTGTGTTGTCATGTTGTGTTGCTACCATGCTGTGTTGTCATCTTGTGTTGCTACCATGCTGTGTTGTCAAGTTTTGTTGCTGCCATGCTATGTTGTCATGTGTTGCTGCCATGCTGTGTTGTCATGTTGTGTTGCTGCCATGCCGTGTTGTCATGTTGTGTTGCTGCCATGCTGTGTTGTCATGTTGTTTTTCTACCATGTTGTGTTGTTATGTTGTGTTGCTGCCATGCTGTGTTGTCATGTTGTGTTGCTACCATGCTGTGTTGTCATGTTGTGATGCTACCATGCTGTGTTGTCCTGTTGTGTTCTAACCATGCTGTGTTGTCATGTTGTGTTGCTGCCATGCTGTGTTGTCATGTTGTGTTGCTACGATGCTGTGTTGTTACGTGTTGCTAGCATGATGTGTTGTCATGTGTTGCTGCCATGCTGTGTTGTTATGTGTTTCTACCATGCTGTGTTGTCATGTTGTATTGCTGCCATGCTGTGTTGTCATGTTGTGTTGCTGCCATGCTGTGTTGTCATGTTGTGTTGCTACCATGTTGTCTTGTCATGTTCTGTTGCTGCCATGTTGCTGTCATGTTGTGTTGTTATGTGTTGCTACCATGCTGTGTTGTCATGTTGTGTTGCTGCCATGCTGTGTTGTCATGTTGTGTTGCTTCCATGCTGTGTTGTCATGTTGTGTTGCTACCATGCCGTGTTGTCATGTTGTGTTGCTGCCATGCTGTGTTGTTATGTTGTGTTGCTGCCATGCTGTGTTGTCATGTTGTGTTTCTACCATGTTGTGTTGTTATGTTGTGTTGCTGCCATGCTGTGTTGTCATCTTGTGTTGCTACCATGCTGTGTTGTCAAGTTTTGTTGCTGCCATGCTATGTTGTCATGTGTTGCTGCCATGCTGTGTTGTCATGTTGTGTTGCTGCCATGCTGTGTTGTTATGTTGTGTTGCTGTCATGCTGTGTTGTCATGTTGTGTTTCTACATTGTTGTGTTGTTATGTTGTGTTGCTGCCATGCTGTGTTGTCATGTTGTGTTGCTGCCATGCTGTGTTGTCATGTTGTGTTGCTACCATGCTATGTTGTCATGTTGTGATGCTACCATGCTGTGTTGTCCTGTTGTGTTACTACCATGCTGTGTTGTCATGTTGTGATGCTACCATGCTGTGTTGTCCTGTTGTGTTCCTACCATGCTGTGTTGTCATGTTGTGATGCTGCCATGTTGCTGTCATGTTGTGCTGCTGCCATGCTGTGTTGTCATGTTGTTTTTCTACCATGCTGTATTGTCAAGTTGTGTTGCTGCCATTCTATGTTGTCATGTGTTGCTACCATGTTGTGTTGTCATGTTGTGTTTCTACCATGCTGTGTGTTCATGTGTTGCTGCCATGCTGTGTTGTCATGTTGTGTTGCTACCATGCTGTGTTGTCATGTTGTGATGCTACCATGCTGTGTTGTCATGTTGTGTGGCTGCCATGCTGTGTTGTCATGTTGTGTGGTTGCCATGTTCTGTTGCTACCATGCTGTATTGTCATGTTGTGTTGCTACCATGCTGTGTTGTCATGTTGTGTTGCTACCATGCTGTGTTGTCAAGTTTTGTTGCTGCCATGCTATGTTGTCATGTGTTTCTACCATGTTGTGTTGTCATGTTTTGTTGCTGCCATGCTGTGTTGTCATGTTGTGTTGCTGCCATGCTGTGTTGTTATGTTGTGTTGCTGCCATGCTGTGTTGTCATGTTGTGTTGCTGCCATGCTGTGTTGTCATGTTGTGTTGTCATGTTGTGTTGCTTCCATGCTGTGTTGTCATGTTGTGTTGCTGCCATGTTCTGTTGCTAACATGCTGTGTTGTCGTGTTGTGTTGCTACCATGCTGTGTTGTCATGTTGTGTTGCTGATATGCTGTGTTGTCATGCTGTGTTGCTACCATGTTGTGTTGTCATGTTGTGTTGCTGCCATGTTGCTGTCATGTTGTGTTGCTGCCATGCTGTGTTGTCATGTTGTGTTGCTACCATGCTTTGTTGTCATGCTGTGTTGTCATGTTGTGTTGCTTCCATGCTGTGTTGTCATGTTGTGTTGCTACCATGCCGTGTTGTCATGTTGTGTTGCTGCCATGCTGTGTTTTTATGTTGTGTTGCTGCCATGCTGTGTTGTCATGTTGTGTTTCTACCATGTTGTGTTGTTATGTTGTGTTGCTGCCATGCTGTGTTGTCATCTTGTGTTGCTACCATGCTGTGTTGTCAAGTTTTGTTGCTGCCATGCTATGTTGTCATGTGTTGCTGCCATGCTGTGTTGTCATGTTGTGTTGCTGCCATGCCGTGTTGTCATGTTGTGTTGCTGCCATGCTGTGTTGTTATGTTGTGTTGCTGCCATGCTGTGTTGTCATGTTGTGTTTCTACCATGTTGTGTTGTTATGTTGTGTTGCTGCCATGCTGTGTTGTCATGTTGTGTTGCTACCATGCTGTGTTGTCATGTTGTGATGCTACCATGCTGTGTTGTCCTGTTGTGTTCTAACCATGCTGTGTTGTCATGTTGTGTTGCTGCCATGCTGTGTTGTCATGTTGTGTTTCTACCATGCTGTGTTGTCATGTTGTGTTACTACCATGTTGTGTTGTCATGCTGTGTTGCTGCCATGCTGTGTTGTCATGTTGTGTTGCTGCCATGCTGTGTTGTCATGTTGTGTTGCTACCATGTTGTGTTGTCATGTTGTGATGCTGCCATGTTGCTGTCATGTTGTGTTTCAACCATGCTGTGTTTTCATGTGTGGCTGCCATGCTGTGTTGTCATGTTGTGTTGCTACCATGCTGTGTTGTCATGTTGTGTTGCTACCATGCTGTGTTGTCATGTTGTGTTGCTGCCATGTTCTGTTGCTAACATGCTGTGTTGCCGTGTTGTGTTGCTACCATGCTGTGTTGTCATGTTGTGTTGCTACAATGCTGTGTTGTCAAGTTTTGTTGCTGCCATGCTATGTTGTCATGTGTTGCTACCATGTTGTGTTGTCATGTTGTGTTGCTGACATGCTGTGTTGTCATGTTGTGTTGCTGCCATGCTGTGTTGTTATGTTGTGTTGCTGCCATGCTGTGTTGTCATGTTGTGTTGCTGCCATGCTGTGTTGTCATGTTGTGTTGTCATGTTGTGTTGCTTCCATGCTGTGTTGTCATGTTGTGTTGCTGCCATGTTCTGTTGCTAACATGCTGTGTTGTCGTGTTGTGTTGCTACCATGCTGTGTTGTCATGTTGTGTTGCTGATATGCTGTGTTGTCATGCTGTGTTGCTACCATGTTGTGTTGTCATGTTGTGTTGCTGCCATGTTGCTGTCATGTTGTGTTGCTGCCATGCTGTGTTGTCATGTTGTGTTGCTACCATGCTTTGTTGTCATGCTGTGTTGTCATGTTGTGTTGCTTCCATGCTGTGTTGTCATGTTGTGTTGCTACCATGCCGTGTTGTCATGTTGTGTTGCTGCCATGCTGTGTTTTTATGTTGTGTTGCTGCCATGCTGTGTTGTCATGTTGTGTTTCTACCATGTTGTGTTGTTATGTTGTGTTGCTGCCATGCTGTGTTGTCATCTTGTGTTGCTACCATGCTGTGTTGTCAAGTTTTGTTGCTGCCATGCTATGTTGTCATGTGTTGCTGCCATGCTGTGTTGTCATGTTGTGTTGCTGCCATGCCGTGTTGTCATGTTGTGTTGCTGCCATGCTGTGTTGTTATGTTGTGTTGCTGCCATGCTGTGTTGTCATGTTGTGTTTCTACCATGTTGTGTTGTTATGTTGTGTTGCTGCCATGCTGTGTTGTCATGTTGTGTTGCTACCATGCTGTGTTGTCATGTTGTGATGCTACCATGCTGTGTTGTCCTGTTGTGTTCTAACCATGCTGTGTTGTCATGTTGTGTTGCTGCCATGCTGTGTTGTCATGTTGTGTTTCTACCATGCTGTGTTGTCATGTTGTGTTACTACCATGTTGTGTTGTCATGCTGTGTTGCTGCCATGCTGTGTTGTCATGTTGTGTTGCTGCCATGCTGTGTTGTCATGTTGTGTTGCTACCATGTTGTGTTGTCATGTTGTGATGCTGCCATGTTGCTGTCATGTTGTGTTTCAACCATGCTGTGTTTTCATGTGTGGCTGCCATGCTGTGTTGTCATGTTGTGTTGCTACCATGCTGTGTTGTCATGTTGTGTTGCTACCATGCTGTGTTGTCATGTTGTGTTGCTGCCATGTTCTGTTGCTAACATGCTGTGTTGCCGTGTTGTGTTGCTACCATGCTGTGTTGTCATGTTGTGTTGCTACAATGCTGTGTTGTCAAGTTTTGTTGCTGCCATGCTATGTTGTCATGTGTTGCTACCATGTTGTGTTGTCATGTTGTGTTGCTGACATGCTGTGTTGTTATGTTGTGTTGCTGTCATGCTGTGTTGTCATGTTGTGTTTCTACCATGTTGTGTTGTTATGTTGTGTTGCTGCCATGCTGTGTTGTCATGTTGTGTTGCTGCCATGCTGTGTTGTCATGTTGTGTTGCTACCATTCTGTGTTGTCATGTTGTGATCCTACCATGCTGTGTTGTCCTGTTGTGTTCCTACCATGCTGTGTTGTCATGTTGTGATGCTACCATGCTGTGTTGTCCTGTTGTGTTCCTACCATGCTGTGTTGTCATGTTGTGATGCTGCCATGTTGCTGTCATGTTGTGCTGCTGCCATGCTGTGTTGTCATGTTGTTTTTCTACCATGCTGTATTGTCAAGTTGTGTTGCTGCCATTCTATGTTGTCATGTGTTGCTACCATGTTGTGTTGTCATGTTGTGTTTCTACCATGCTGTGTGTTCATGTGTTGCTGCCATGCTGTGTTGTCATGTTGTGTTGCTACCATGCTGTGTTGTCATGTTGTGATGCTACCATGCTGTGTTTTCATGTTGTGTGGCTGCCATGCTGTGTTGTCATGTTGTGTGGCTGCCATGTTCTGTTGCTACCATGCTGTGTTGTCGTGTTGTGTTGCTACCATGCTGTGTTGTCATGTTGTGTTGCTACCATGCTGTGTTGTCAAGTTTTGTTGCTGCCATGCTATGTTGTCATGTGTTTCTACCATGTTGTGTTGTCATGTTTTGTTGCTGCCATGCTGTGTTGTCATGTTGTGTTGCTGCCATGCTGTGTTGTTATGTTGTGTTGCTGCCATGCTGTGTTGTCAAGTTGTGTTGCTGCCATGCTGTGTTGTCATGTTGTGTTGCTACCATGCTGTGTTGTCATGTTGTGATGCTACCATGCTGTGTTGTCCTGTTGTGTTCCTACCATGCTGTGTTGTCATGTTGTGTTGCAGCCATGTTGCTGTCATGTTGTGTTGCTGCCATGCTGTGCTGTCATGTTGTGTTGCTACCATGCTGTGTTGTCAAGTTGTGTTGCTGCCATGCTATGTTGTCATGTGTTGCTACCATGTTGTGTTGTCATGTTGTGTTTCTACCATGCTGTGTTTTCATGTGTTGCTGCCATGCTGTGTTGTCATGTTGTGTTGCTACCATGCTGTGTTGTCATTTTGTGTTGCTACCATGCTGTGATGTCATGTTGTGTTGCTGCCATGTTCTGTTGCTACTATGCTGTGTTGTCATGTTTTGCTACCATGCTGTGTTGTCCTGTTGTGTTCCTACCATGCTGTGTTGTCATGTTGTGTTGCTGCCATGCTGTGTTGTCATGTTGTGTTGCTACCATGCTGTGATGTCATGATGTGTTACTACCATGTTGTGTTGTCATGCTGTGTTGCTACCATGTTGTGTTGTCATGTTGTGTTGCTACCATGCTGTGTTGTCATGTGTTGCTGCCATGCTGTGTTGTCATGTTGTGCTGCTACCATGCTGTGTTGTCATGTTGTGTTGCTACCATGCTGTGTTGTCATGTTGTGTTGCTGCCATGTTCTATTTCTACCATGCTGTGTTGTCATGTTGTGTTTCTACCATGCTGTGTTGTCAAGTTTTGTTGCTGCCATGCTGTGTTGTCATGTTGTGTTGCTGCCATGCTGTGTTGGTATGTTGTGTTGCTGCCATGCTGTGTTGTCATGTTGTGTTTCTACCATGTGGTGTTGTTATGTTGTGTTGCTGCCATGCTGTGTTGTCATGTTGTGTTGCTGCCATGCTGTGTTGTCATGTTGTGTTGCTACCATGCTTTGTTGTCATGTTGTGATGCTACCATGCTGTGTTGTCCTGTTGTGTTCCTACCATGCTGTGTTGTCATGTTGTGTTGCTGCCATGTTGCTGTCATGTTGTGTTGCTGCCATGCTGTGTTGTCATGTTGTGTTACTACCATGCTGTGTTGTCAAGTTGTGTTGCTGCCATGCTATGTTGTCATGTGTTGCTACCATGTTGTGTTGTCATGTTGTGTTTCTACCATGCTGTGTGTTCATGTGTTGCTGCCATGCTGTGTTGTCATGTTGAATTGCTACCATGCTGTGTTGTCATGTTGTGATGCTACCATGCTGTGTTGTCATGTTGTGTGGCTGCCATGTTCTGTTGCTACCATGCTGTGTTGTCGTGTTGTGTTGCTACCATGCTGTGTTGTCATGTTGTGTTGCTACCATGCTGTGTTGTCAAGTTTTGTTGCTGCCATGCTATGTTGTCATGTGTTTCTACCATGTTGTGTTGTCATGTTTTGTTGCTGCAATGCTGTGTTGTCATGTTGTGTTGCTGCCATGCTGTGTTGTTATGTTGTGTTGCTGCCATGCTGTGTTGTCATGTTGTGTTGCTGCCATGCTGTGTTGTCATGTTGTGTTGCTACCATGCTGTGTTGTCATGTTGTGATGCTACCATGCTGTGTTGTCCTGTTGTGTTCCTACCATGCTGTGTTGTCATGTTGTGTTGCTGCCATGTTGCTGTCATGTTGTGTTGCTGCCATGCTGTGTTGTCATGTTGTGTTGCTACCATGCTGTGTTGTCATGTTGTGATGCTACCATGCTGTGTTGTCCTGTTGTGTTCCTACCATGCTGTGTTGTCATGTTGTGTTGCTGCCATGTTGCTGTCATGTTGTGTTGCTGCCATGCTGTGTTGTCATGTTGTGTTGCTACCATGCTGTGTTGTCAAGTTGTGTTGCTGCCATGCTATGTTGTCATGTGTTGCTACCATGTTGTGTTGTCATGTTGTGTTTCTACCATGCTGTGTTTTCATGTGTTGCTGCCATGCTGTGTTGTCATGTTGTGTTGCTACCATGCTGTGTTGTCATGTTGTGATGCTACCATGCTGTGTTGTCCTGCTGTGTTCCTACCATGCTGTGTTGTCATGTTGTGTTGCTACCATGCTGTGTTGTCAAGTTGTGTTGCTGCCATGCTATGTTGTCATGTGTTGCTACCATGTTGTGTTGTCATGTTGTGTTTCTACCATGCTGTCTGTTCACGTGTTGCTGCCATGCTGTGTTGTCATGTTGTGTTGCTACCATGCTGTGTTGTCATGTTGTGATGCTACCATGCTGTGTTGTCATGTTGTGTTGCTGCCATGTTCTGGTGCTACCATGCTGTGTTGTCGTGTTGTGTTGCTACCATGCTGTGTTGTCATGATGTGTTGCTACCATGCTGTGTTGTCAAGTTTTGATGCTGCCATGCTATGTTGTCATGTGTTTCTACCATGTTGTGTTGTCATGTTTTGTTGCTGCCATGCTGTGATTTCATGTTGTGTTGCTGCCATGCTGTGTTGTCATGTTGTGTTTCTACCATGTTGTGTTGTTATGTTGTGTTGCTGCCATGCTGTGTTGTCATGTTGTGTTTCTACCATGCTGTGTTTTCATGTGTTGCTGCCATGCTGTGTTGTCATGTTGTGTTGCTACCATGCTGTGTTGTCATATTGTGTTGCTACCATGCTGTGTTGTCATGTTGTGTTGCTGCCATGTTCTGTTGCTACCATGCTGTGTTGTCATGTTGTGATGCTACCATGCTGTGTTGTCAAGTTGTGTTGCTGCCATGCTATGTTGTCATGTGTTGCTACCATGCTGTGTTGTCATGTTGTGTTGCTACCATGCTGTGTTGTCATCTTGTGTTGCTACCATGCTGTGTTGTCAAGTTTTGTTGCTGCCATGCTATGTTGTCATGTGTTGCTGCCATGCTGTGTTGTCATGTTGTGTTGCTGCCATGCCGTGTTGTCATGTTGTGTTGCTGCCATGCTGTGTTGTTATGTTGTGTTGCTGCCATGCTGTGTTGTCATGTTGTGTTTCTACCATGTTGTGTTGTTATGTTGTGTTGCTGCCATGCTGTGTTGTCATGTTGTGTTGCTGCCATGCTGTGTTGTCATGTTGTGTTGCTACCATGCTGTGTTGTCATGTTGTGATGCTACCATGCTGTGTTGTCCTGTTGTGTTCTAACCATGCTGTGTTGTCATGTTGTGTTGCTGCCATGCTGTGTTGTCATGTTGTGTTGCTACCATGTTGTGTTGTCATGTTGTGTTGCTGCCATGTTGCTGTCATGTTGTGTTTCTACCATGCTGTGTTTTCATGTGTGGCTGCCATGCTGTGTTGTCATGTTGTGTTGCTACCATGCTGTGTTGTCATGTTGTGTTGCTACCATGCTGTGTTGTCATGTTGTGTTGCTGCCATGTTCTGTTGCTAACATGCTGTGTTGTCGTGTTGTGTTGCTACCATGCTGTGTTGTCATGTTGTGTTGCTACCATGCTGTGTTGTCAAGTTTTGTTGCTGCCATGCTATGTTGTCATGTGTTGCTACCATGTTGTGTTGTCATGTTTTGTTGCTGCCATGCTGTGTTGTCATGTTGTGTTGCTGCCATGCTGTGTTGTTATGTTGTGTTGCTGTCATGCTGTGTTGTCATGTTGTGTTTCTACCATGTTGTGTTGTTATGTTGTGTTGCTGCCATGCTGTGTTGTCATGTTGTGTTGCTGCCATGCTGTGTTGTCATGTTGTGTTTCTACCATGCTGTGTTGTTATGTTGTGTTGCTGCCATGCTGTGTTGTCATGTTGTGTTTCTACCATGCTGTGTTTTCATGTGTTGCTGCCATGCTGTGTTGTCATGTTGTGTTGCTACCATGCTGTGTTGTCATATTGTGTTGCTGCCATGCTGTGTTGTTATGTTGTGTTGCTGCCATGCTGTGTTGTCATGTTGTGTTGCTGCCATGCTGTGTTGTCATGTTGTGTTTCTACCATGCTGTGTTGTTATGTTGTGTTGCTGCCATGCTGTGTTGTCATGTTGTGTTTCTACCATGCTGTGTTTTCATGTGTTGCTGCCATGCTGTGTTGTCATGTTGTGTTGCTACCATGCTGTGTTGTCATCTTGTGTTGCTACCATGCTGTGTTGTCAAGTTTTGTTGCTGCCATGCTATGTTGTCATGTGTTGCTGCCATGCTGTGTTGTCATGTTGTGTTGCTGCCATGCTGTGTTGTTATGTTGTGTTGCTGCCATGCTGTGTTGTCATGTTGTGTTTCTACCATGTTGTGTTGTTATGTTGTGTTGCTGCCATGCTGTGTTGTCATGTTGTGTTGCTGCCATGCTGTGTTGTCATGTTGTGTTGCTACCATGCTGTGTTGTCATGTTGTGATGCTACCATGCTGTGTTGTCCTGTTGTGTTCTAACCATGCTGTGTTGTCATGTTGTGTTGCTGCCATGCTGTGTTGTCATGTTGTGTTGCTACCATGTTGTGTTGTCATGTTGTGTTGCTGCCATGTTGCTGTCATGTTGTGTTTCTACAATGCTGTGTTTTCATGTGTGGCTGCCATGCTGTGTTGTCATGTTGTGTTGCTACCATGCTGTGTTGTCATGTTGTGTTGCTACCATGCTGTGTTGTCATGTTGTGTTGCTGCCATGTTCTGTTGCTAACATGCTGTGTTGTCGTGTTGTGTTGCTACCATGCTGTGTTGTCATGTTGTGTTGCTACCATGCTGTGTTGTCAAGTTTTGTTGCTGCCATGCTATGTTGTCATGTGTTGCTACCATGTTGTGTTGTCATGTTTTGTTGCTGCCATGCTGTGTTGTCATGTTGTGTTGCTGCCATGCTGTGTTGTTATGTTGTGTTGCTGTCATGCTGTGTTGTCATGTTGTGTTTCTACCATGTTGTGTTGTTATGTTGTGTTGCTGCCATGCTGTGTTGTCATGTTGTGTTGCTGCCATGCTGTGTTGTCATGTTGTGTTTCTACCATGCTGTGTTGTCATGTTGTGATGCTACCATGCTGTGTTGTCCTGTTGTGTTCCTACCATGCTGTGTTGTCATGTTGTGTTGCTGCCATGTTGCTGTCATGTTGTGTTGCTGCCATGCTGTGTTGTCATGTTGTTTTTCTACCATGCTGTATTGTCAAGTTGTGTTGCTGCCATGCTATGTTGTCATGTGTTGCTACCATGTTGTGTTGTCATGTTGTGTTTCTACCATGCTGTGTGTTCATGTGTTGCTGCCATGCTGGGTTGTCATGTTGTGTTGCTACCATGCTGTGTTGTCATTTTGTGATGCTACCATGCTGTGTTGTCATGTTGTGTGGCTGCCATGTTGCTGTCTGTTGTGTTGCTACCATGCTGTGTTGTCATGTTGTGTTGCTACCATGCTTTGTTGTCATGCTGTGTTGTCATGTTGTGTTGCTGCCATGCTGTGTTGTCATGTTGTGTTGCTACCATGCTGTGTTGTCATGTTGTGTTGCTGCCATGCTGTGTTGTCATGTTGTGTTGCTACCATGCTGTGTTGTCATGTTGTGTTTGCTAGCCATGTTGTGCTTGTCATGTTGTGTTGCTGCCATGCTGTGTTGTCATGTTGTGTTGCTACCATGCTGTGTTGTCAAGTTGTGTTGCTGCCATGCTATGTTGTCATGTGTTGCTACCATGTTGTGTTGTCATGTTTTGTTGCTGCCATGCTGTGTTGTCATGTTGTGTTGCTGCCATGCTGTGTTGTTATGTTGTGTTGCTGTCATGCTGTGTTGTCATGTTGTGTTTCTACCATGTTGTGTTGTTATGTTGTGTTGCTGCCATGCTGTGTTGTCATGTTGTGTTGCTGCCATGCTGTGTTGTCATGTTGTGTTTCTACCATGCTGTGTTGTTATGTTGTGTTGCTGCCATGCTGTGTTGTCATGTTGTGTTTCTACCATGCTGTGTTTTCATGTGTTGCTGCCACGCTGTGTTGTCATGTTGTGTTGCTACCATGCTGTGTTGTCATATTGTGTGGCTACCATGCTGTGTTGTCATGTTGTGTTGCTGCCATGTTCTGTTGCTACCATGCTGTGTTGTCATGTTGTGATGCTACCATGCTGTGTTGTCAAGTTGTGTTGCTGCCATGCTATGTTGTCATGTGTTGCTACCATGTTGTGTTGTCATGTTGTGTTGCTACCATGCTGTGTTTTCATGTGTTGCTGCCATGCTGTGTTGTCATGTTGTGTTGCTACCATGCTGTGTTGTCATCTTGTGTTGCTACCATGCTGTGTTGTCAAGTTTTGTTGCTGCCATGCTATGTTGTCATGTGTTGCTGCCATGCTGTGTTGTCATGTTGTGTTGCTGCCATGCTGTGTTGTTATGTTGTGTTGCTGCCATGCTGTGTTGTCATGTTGTGTTTCTACCATGTTGTGTTGTTATGTTGTGTTGCTGCCATGCTGTGTTGTCATGTTGTGTTGCTGCCATGCTGTGTTGTCATGTTGTGTTGCTACCATGCTGTGTTGTCATGTTGTGATGCTACCATGCTGTGTTGTCCTGTTGTGTTCTAACCATGCTATGTTGTCATGTTGTGTTGCTGCCATGCTGTGTTGTCATGTTGTGTTGCTACCATGTTGTGTTGTCATGTTGTGTTGCTGCCATGTTGCTGTCATGTTGTGTTTCTACCATGCTGTGTTTTCATGTGTGGCTGCCATGCTGTGTTGTCATGTTGTGTTGCTACCATGCTGTGTTGTCATGTTGTGTTGCTACCATGCTGTGTTGTCATGTTGTGTTGCTGCCATGTTCTGTTGCTAACATGCTGTGTTGTCGTGTTGTGTTGCTACCATGCTGTGTTGTTATGTTGTGTTGCTACCATGCTGTGTTGTCAAGTTTTGTTGCTGCCATGCTATGTTGTCATGTGTTGCTACCATGTTGTGTTGTCATGTTTTGTTGCTGCCATGCTGTGTTGTTATGTTGTGTTGCTGTCATGCTGTGTTGTCATGTTGTGTTTCTACCATGTTGTGTTGTTATGTTGTGTTGCTGCCATGCTGTGTTGTCATGTTGTGTTGCTGCCATGCTGTGTTGTCATGTTGTGTTTCTACCATGCTGTGTTGTCATGTTGTGATGCTACCATGCTGTGTTGTCCTGTTGTGTTCCTACCATGCTGTGTTGTCATGTTGTGTTGCTGCCATGTTGCTGTCATGTTGTGTTGCTGCCATGCTGTGTTGTCATGTTGTTTTTCTACCATGCTGTATTGTCAAGTTGTGTTGCTGCCATGCTATGTTGTCATGTGTTGCTACCATGTTGTGTTGTCATGTTGTGTTTCTACCATGCTGTGTGTTCATGTGTTGCTGCCATGCTGGGTTGTCATGTTGTGTTGCTACCATGCTGTGTTGTCATGTTGTGATGCTACCATGCTGTGTTGTCATGTTGTGTGGCTGCCATGTTCTGTTTCTACCATGCTGTGTTGTCGTGTTGTGTTGCTACCATGCTGTGTTGTCATGTTGTGTTGCTACCATGCTGTGTTGTCAAGTTTTGTTGCTGCCATGCTGTGTTGTCATGTTGTGTTGCTGCCATGCTGTGTTGTTATGTTGTGTTGCTGCCATGCTGTGTTGTCATGTTGTGTTGCTGCCATGCTGTGTTGTCATGTTGTGTTGCTACCATGCTGTGTTGTCATGTTGTGATGCTACCATGCTGTGTTGTCCTGTTGTGTTCCTACCATGCTGTGTTGTCATGTTGTGTTGCAGCCATGTTGCTGTCATGTTGTGTTGCTGCCATGCTGTGTTGTCATGTTGTGTTGCTACCATGCTGTGTTGTCAAGTTGTGTTGCTGCCATGCTATGTTGTCATGTGTTGCTACCATGTTGTGTTGTCATGTTGTGTTTCTACCATGCTGTGTTTTCATGTGTTGCTGCCATGCTGTGTTGTCATGTTGTGTTGCTACCATGCTGTGTTGTCATGTTGTGTTGCTGCCATGCTGTGTTGTCATGTTGTGTTGCAACCATGCTGTGATGTCATGATGTGTTACTACCATGTTGTGTTGTCATGCTGTGTTTCTACCATGTTGTGTTGTCATGTTGTGTTGCTACCATGCTGTGTTGTCATGTGTTGCTGCCATGCTGGGTTGTCATGTTGTGCTGCTACCATGCTGTGTTGTAATGTTGTGTTGCTACCATGCTGTGTTGTCATGTTGTGTTGCTGCCATGTTCTATTTCTACCATGCTGTGTTGTCATGTTGTGTTTCTACCATGCTGTGTTGTCAAGTTTTGTTGCTGCCATGCTATGTTGTCATGTGTTTCTACCATGTTGTGTTGTCATGTTTTGTTGCTGCCATGCTGTGTTGTCATGTTGTGTTGCTGCCTTGCTGTGTTGTCATGTTGTGTTGCTGCCATGCTGTGTTGTCATGTTGTGTTGCTACCATGCTGTGTTGTCATGTTGTGATGCTACCATGCTGTGTTGTCCTGTTGTGTTCCTACCATGCTGTGTTGTCATGTTGTGTTGCAGCCATGTTGCTGTCATGTTGTGTTGCTGCCATGCTGTGTTGTCATGTTGTGTTGCTACCATGCTGTGTTGTCATGTTGTGATGCTACCATGCTGTGTTGTCCTGTTGTGTTCCTACCATGCTGTGTTGTCATGTTGTGTTGCAGCCATGTTGCTGTCATGTTGTGTTGCTGCCATGCTGTGTTGTCATGTTGTGTTGCTACCATGCTGTGTTGTCAAGTTGTGTTGCTGCCATGCTATGTTGTCATGTGTTGCTACCATGTTGTGTTGTCATGTTGTGTTTCTACCATGCTGTGTTTTCATGTGTTGCTGCCATGCTGTGTTGTCATGTTGTGTTGCTACCATGCTGTGTTGTCATGTTGTATTGCTACCATGCTGTGTTGTCATGTTGTGTTGCTGCCATGTTCTGTTGCTACCATGCTTTGTTGTCATGTGTTGCTACCATGCTGTGTTGTCCTGTTGTGTTCCTACCATGCTGTGTTGTCATGTTGTGTTGCTGCCATGCTGTGTTGTCATGTTGTGTTGCTACCATGCTGTGATGTCATGATGTGTTACTACCATGTTGTGTTGTCATGCTGTGTTTCTACCATGTTGTGTTGTCATGTTGTGTTGCTACCATGCTGTGTTGTCATGTGTTGCTGCCATGCTGTGTTGTCATGTTGTGCTGCTACCATGCTGTGTTGTAATGTTGTGTTGCTACCATGCTGTGTTGTCATGTTGTGTTGCTGCCATGTTCTATTTCTACCATGCTGTGTTGTCATGTTGTGTTTCTACCATGCTGTGTTGTCAAGTTTTGTTGCTGCCATGCTATGTTGTCATGTGTTTCTACCATGTTGTGTTGTCATGTTTTGTTGCTGCCATGCTGTGTTGTCATGTTGTGTTGCTGCCATGCTGTGTTGTTATGTTGTGTTGCTGCCATGCTGTGTTGTCATGTTGTGTTGCTGCCATGCTGTGTTGTCATGTTGTGTTGCTACCATGCTGTGTTGTCATGTTGTGATGCTACCATGCTGTGTTGTCCTGTTGTGTTCCTACCATGCTGTGTTGTCATGTTGTGTTGCTGCCATGTTGCTGTCATGTTGTGTTGCTGCCATGCTGTGTTGTCATGTTGTGTTGCTACCATGCTGTGTTGTGAAGTTGTGTTGCTGCCATGCTTTGTTGTCATGTTGTGTTTCTACCATGCTGTGTTTTCATGTGTTGCTGCCACGCTGTGTTGTCATGTTGTGTTGCTACCATGCTGTGTTGTCATATTGTGTGGCTACCATGCTGTGTTGTCATGTTGTGTTGCTGCCATGTTCTGTTGCTACCATGCTGTGTTGTCATGTTGTGATGCTACCATGCTGTGTTGTCAAGTTGTGTTGCTGCCATGCTATGTTGTCATGTGTTGCTACCATGTTGTGTTGTCATGTTGTGTTGCTACCATGCTGTGTTTTCATGTGTTGCTGCCATGCTGTGTTGTCATGTTGTGTTGCTACCATGCTGTGTTGTCATCTTGTGTTGCTACCATGCTGTGTTGTCAAGTTTTGTTGCTGCCATGCTATGTTGTCATGTGTTGCTGCCATGCTGTGTTGTCATGTTGTGTTGCTGCCATGTTCTATTTCTACCATGCTGTGTTGTCATGTTGTGTTTCTACCATGCTGTGTTGTCAAGTTTTGTTGCTGCCATGCTATGTTGTCATGTGTTTCTACCATGTTGTGTTGTCATGTTTTGTTGCTGCCATGCTGTGTTGTCATGTTGTGTTGCTGCCATGCTGTGTTGTTATGTTGTGTTGCTGCCATGCTGTGTTGTCATGTTGTGTTGCTGCCATGCTGTGTTGTCATGTTGTGTTGCTACCATGCTGTGTTGTCATGTTGTGATGCTACCATGCTGTGTTGTCCTGTTGTGTTCCTACCATGCTGTGTTGTCATGTTGTGTTGCTGCCATGTTGCTGTCATGTTGTGTTGCTGCCATGCTGTGTTGTCATGTTGTGTTGCTACCATGCTGTGTTGTCAGTTGTGTTGCTGCCATGCTATGTTGTCATGTGTTGCTACCATGTGTGTTGTCATGTTGTGTTGCTACCATGCTGTCTGTCATGTGTTGCTGCCATGCTGTGTTGTCATGTTGTGTTGCTACCATGCTGTGTTGTCATGTTGTGATGCTACCATGCTGTGTTGTCATGTTGTGTTGCTGCCATGCTGTGTTGTCATGTTGTGTTGCTGCCATGTTGTTGTCATGTTGTGTTGCTGCCATGCTGTGTTGTCATGTTGTGTTGCTACCATGCTGTGTTGTCAAGTTTTGTTGCTGCCATGCTATGTTGTCATGTGTTGCTACCATGTTGTGTTGTCATGTTTTGTTGCTGCCATGCTGTGTTGTCATGTTGTGTTGCTGCCATGCTGTGTTGTTATGTTGTGTTGCTGTCATGCTGTGTTGTCATGTTGTGTTTCTACCATGTTGTGTTGTTATGTTGTGTTGCTGCCATGCTGTGTTGTCATGTTGTGTTGCTGCCATGCTGTGTTGTCATGTTGTGTTTCTACCATGCTGTGTTGTCATATTGTGTGGCTACCATGCTGTGTTGTCATGTTGTGTTGCTGCCATGTTCTGTTGCTACCATGCTGTGTTGTCATGTTGTGATGCTACCATGCTGTGTTGTCAAGTTGTGTTGCTGCCATGCTATGTTGTCATGTGTTGCTACCATGTTGTGTTGTCATGTTGTGTTGCTACCATGCTGTGTTTTCATGTGTTGCTGCCATGCTGTGTTGTCATGTTGTGTTGCTACCATGCTGTGTTGTCATCTTGTGTTGCTACCATGCTGTGTTGTCAAGTTTTGTTGCTGCCATGCTATGTTGTCATGTGTTGCTGCCATGCTGTGTTGTCATGTTGTGTTGCTGCCATGCTGTGTTGTTATGTTGTGTTGCTGCCATGCTGTGTTGTCATGTTGTGTTTCTACCATGTTGTGTTGTTATGTTGTGTTGCTGCCATGCTGTGTTGTCATGTTGTGTTGCTGCCATGCTGTGTTGTCATGTTGTGTTGCTACCATGCTGTGTTGTCATGTTGTGATGCTACCATGCTGTGTTGTCCTGTTGTGTTCTAACCATGCTATGTTGTCATGTTGTGTTGCTGCCATGCTGTGTTGTCATGTTGTGTTGCTACCATGTTGTGTTGTCATGTTGTGTTGCTGCCATGTTGCTGTCATGTTGTGTTTCTACCATGCTGTGTTTTCATGTGTGGCTGCCATGCTGTGTTGTCATGTTGTGTTGCTACCATGCTGTGTTGTCATGTTGTGTTGCTACCATGCTGTGTTGTCATGTTGTGTTGCTGCCATGTTCTGTTGCTAACATGCTGTGTTGTCGTGTTGTGTTGCTACCATGCTGTGTTGTTATGTTGTGTTGCTACCATGCTGTGTTGTCAAGTTTTGTTGCTGCCATGCTATGTTGTCATGTGTTGCTACCATGTTGTGTTGTCATGTTTTGTTGCTGCCATGCTGTGTTGTTATGTTGTGTTGCTGTCATGCTGTGTTGTCATGTTGTGTTTCTACCATGTTGTGTTGTTATGTTGTGTTGCTGCCATGCTGTGTTGTCATGTTGTGTTGCTGCCATGCTGTGTTGTCATGTTGTGTTTCTACCATGCTGTGTTGTCATGTTGTGATGCTACCATGCTGTGTTGTCCTGTTGTGTTCCTACCATGCTGTGTTGTCATGTTGTGTTGCTGCCATGTTGCTGTCATGTTGTGTTGCTGCCATGCTGTGTTGTCATGTTGTTTTTCTACCATGCTGTATTGTCAAGTTGTGTTGCTGCCATGCTATGTTGTCATGTGTTGCTACCATGTTGTGTTGTCATGTTGTGTTTCTACCATGCTGTGTGTTCATGTGTTGCTGCCATGCTGGGTTGTCATGTTGTGTTGCTACCATGCTGTGTTGTCATGTTGTGATGCTACCATGCTGTGTTGTCATGTTGTGTGGCTGCCATGTTCTGTTTCTACCATGCTGTGTTGTCGTGTTGTGTTGCTACCATGCTGTGTTGTCATGTTGTGTTGCTACCATGCTGTGTTGTCAAGTTTTGTTGCTGCCATGCTGTGTTGTCATGTTGTGTTGCTGCCATGCTGTGTTGTTATGTTGTGTTGCTGCCATGCTGTGTTGTCATGTTGTGTTGCTGCCATGCTGTGTTGTCATGTTGTGTTGCTACCATGCTGTGTTGTCATGTTGTGATGCTACCATGCTGTGTTGTCCTGTTGTGTTCCTACCATGCTGTGTTGTCATGTTGTGTTGCAGCCATGTTGCTGTCATGTTGTGTTGCTGCCATGCTGTGTTGTCATGTTGTGTTGCTACCATGCTGTGTTGTCAAGTTGTGTTGCTGCCATGCTATGTTGTCATGTGTTGCTACCATGTTGTGTTGTCATGTTGTGTTTCTACCATGCTGTGTTTTCATGTGTTGCTGCCATGCTGTGTTGTCATGTTGTGTTGCTACCATGCTGTGTTGTCATGTTGTGTTGCTGCCATGCTGTGTTGTCATGTTGTGTTGCAACCATGCTGTGATGTCATGATGTGTTACTACCATGTTGTGTTGTCATGCTGTGTTTCTACCATGTTGTGTTGTCATGTTGTGTTGCTACCATGCTGTGTTGTCATGTGTTGCTGCCATGCTGGGTTGTCATGTTGTGCTGCTACCATGCTGTGTTGTAATGTTGTGTTGCTACCATGCTGTGTTGTCATGTTGTGTTGCTGCCATGTTCTATTTCTACCATGCTGTGTTGTCATGTTGTGTTTCTACCATGCTGTGTTGTCAAGTTTTGTTGCTGCCATGCTATGTTGTCATGTGTTTCTACCATGTTGTGTTGTCATGTTTTGTTGCTGCCATGCTGTGTTGTCATGTTGTGTTGCTGCCTTGCTGTGTTGTCATGTTGTGTTGCTGCCATGCTGTGTTGTCATGTTGTGTTGCTACCATGCTGTGTTGTCATGTTGTGATGCTACCATGCTGTGTTGTCCTGTTGTGTTCCTACCATGCTGTGTTGTCATGTTGTGTTGCAGCCATGTTGCTGTCATGTTGTGTTGCTGCCATGCTGTGTTGTCATGTTGTGTTGCTACCATGCTGTGTTGTCATGTTGTGATGCTACCATGCTGTGTTGTCCTGTTGTGTTCCTACCATGCTGTGTTGTCATGTTGTGTTGCAGCCATGTTGCTGTCATGTTGTGTTGCTGCCATGCTGTGTTGTCATGTTGTGTTGCTACCATGCTGTGTTGTCAAGTTGTGTTGCTGCCATGCTATGTTGTCATGTGTTGCTACCATGTTGTGTTGTCATGTTGTGTTTCTACCATGCTGTGTTTTCATGTGTTGCTGCCATGCTGTGTTGTCATGTTGTGTTGCTACCATGCTGTGTTGTCATGTTGTATTGCTACCATGCTGTGTTGTCATGTTGTGTTGCTGCCATGTTCTGTTGCTACCATGCTTTGTTGTCATGTGTTGCTACCATGCTGTGTTGTCCTGTTGTGTTCCTACCATGCTGTGTTGTCATGTTGTGTTGCTGCCATGCTGTGTTGTCATGTTGTGTTGCTACCATGCTGTGATGTCATGATGTGTTACTACCATGTTGTGTTGTCATGCTGTGTTTCTACCATGTTGTGTTGTCATGTTGTGTTGCTACCATGCTGTGTTGTCATGTGTTGCTGCCATGCTGTGTTGTCATGTTGTGCTGCTACCATGCTGTGTTGTAATGTTGTGTTGCTACCATGCTGTGTTGTCATGTTGTGTTGCTGCCATGTTCTATTTCTACCATGCTGTGTTGTCATGTTGTGTTTCTACCATGCTGTGTTGTCAAGTTTTGTTGCTGCCATGCTATGTTGTCATGTGTTTCTACCATGTTGTGTTGTCATGTTTTGTTGCTGCCATGCTGTGTTGTCATGTTGTGTTGCTGCCATGCTGTGTTGTTATGTTGTGTTGCTGCCATGCTGTGTTGTCATGTTGTGTTGCTGCCATGCTGTGTTGTCATGTTGTGTTGCTACCATGCTGTGTTGTCATGTTGTGATGCTACCATGCTGTGTTGTCCTGTTGTGTTCCTACCATGCTGTGTTGTCATGTTGTGTTGCTGCCATGTTGCTGTCATGTTGTGTTGCTGCCATGCTGTGTTGTCATGTTGTGTTGCTACCATGCTGTGTTGTGAAGTTGTGTTGCTGCCATGCTTTGTTGTCATGTTGTGTTTCTACCATGCTGTGTTTTCATGTGTTGCTGCCACGCTGTGTTGTCATGTTGTGTTGCTACCATGCTGTGTTGTCATATTGTGTGGCTACCATGCTGTGTTGTCATGTTGTGTTGCTGCCATGTTCTGTTGCTACCATGCTGTGTTGTCATGTTGTGATGCTACCATGCTGTGTTGTCAAGTTGTGTTGCTGCCATGCTATGTTGTCATGTGTTGCTACCATGTTGTGTTGTCATGTTGTGTTGCTACCATGCTGTGTTTTCATGTGTTGCTGCCATGCTGTGTTGTCATGTTGTGTTGCTACCATGCTGTGTTGTCATCTTGTGTTGCTACCATGCTGTGTTGTCAAGTTTTGTTGCTGCCATGCTATGTTGTCATGTGTTGCTGCCATGCTGTGTTGTCATGTTGTGTTGCTGCCATGTTCTATTTCTACCATGCTGTGTTGTCATGTTGTGTTTCTACCATGCTGTGTTGTCAAGTTTTGTTGCTGCCATGCTATGTTGTCATGTGTTTCTACCATGTTGTGTTGTCATGTTTTGTTGCTGCCATGCTGTGTTGTCATGTTGTGTTGCTGCCATGCTGTGTTGTTATGTTGTGTTGCTGCCATGCTGTGTTGTCATGTTGTGTTGCTGCCATGCTGTGTTGTCATGTTGTGTTGCTACCATGCTGTGTTGTCATGTTGTGATGCTACCATGCTGTGTTGTCCTGTTGTGTTCCTACCATGCTGTGTTGTCATGTTGTGTTGCTGCCATGTTGCTGTCATGTTGTGTTGCTGCCATGCTGTGTTGTCATGTTGTGTTGCTACCATGCTGTGTTGTGAAGTTGTGTTGCTGCCATGCTTTGTTGTCATGTTGTGTTTCTACCATGCTGTGTTTTCATGTGTTGCTGCCACGCTGTGTTGTCATGTTGTGTTGCTACCATGCTGTGTTGTCATATTGTGTGGCTACCATGCTGTGTTGTCATGTTGTGTTGCTGCCATGTTCTGTTGCTACCATGCTGTGTTGTCATGTTGTGATGCTACCATGCTGTGTTGTCAAGTTGTGTTGCTGCCATGCTATGTTGTCATGTGTTGCTACCATGTTGTGTTGTCATGTTGTGTTGCTACCATGCTGTGTTTTCATGTGTTGCTGCCATGCTGTGTTGTCATGTTGTGTTGCTACCATGCTGTGTTGTCATCTTGTGTTGCTACCATGCTGTGTTGTCAAGTTTTGTTGCTGCCATGCTATGTTGTCATGTGTTGCTGCCATGCTGTGTTGTCATGTTGTGTTGCTGCCATGCTGTGTTGTTATGTTGTGTTGCTACCATGCTGTGTTGTCAAGTTTTGTTGCTGCCATGCTATGTTGTCATGTGTTGCTACCATGTTGTGTTGTCATGTTTTGTTGCTGCCATGCTGTGTTGTCATGTTGTGTTGCTGCCATGCTGTGTTGTTATGTTGTGTTGCTGTCATGCTGTGTTGTCATGTTGTGTTTCTACCATGTTGTGTTGTTATGTTGTGTTGCTGCCATGCTGTGTTGTCATGTTGTGTTGCTGCCATGCTGTGTTGTCATGTTGTGTTTCTACCATGCTGTGTTGTCATGTTGTGATGCTACCATGCTGTGTTGTCCTGTTGTGTTCCTACCATGCTGTGTTGTCATGTTGTGTTGCTGCCATGTTGCTGTCATGTTGTGTTGCTGCCATGCTGTGTTGTCATGTTGTTTTTCTACCATGCTGTATTGTCAAGTTGTGTTGCTGCCATGCTATGTTGTCATGTGTTGCTACCATGTTGTGTTGTCATGTTGTGTTTCTACCATGCTGTGTGTTCATGTGTTGCTGCCATGCTGGGTTGTCATGTTGTGTTGCTACCATGCTGTGTTGTCATGTTGTGATGCTACCATGCTGTGTTGTCATGTTGTGTGGCTGCCATGTTCTGTTTCTACCATGCTGTGTTGTCGTGTTGTGTTGCTACCATGCTGTGTTGTCATGTTGTGTTGCTACCATGCTGTGTTGTCAAGTTTTGTTGCTGCCATGCTGTGTTGTCATGTTGTGTTGCTGCCATGCTGTGTTGTTATGTTGTGTTGCTACCATGCTGTGTTGTCATGTTGTGTTGCTGCCATGCTGTGTTGTCATGTTGTGTTGCTACCATGCTGTGTTGTCATGTTGTGATGCTACCATTCTGTGTTGTCCTGTTGTGTTCCTACCATGCTGTGTTGTCATGTTGTGTTGCAGCCATGTTGCTGTCATGTTGTGTTGCTGCCATGCTGTGTTGTCATGTTGTGTTGCTACCATGCTGTGTTGTCAAGTTGTGTTGCTGCCATGCTATGTTGTCATGTGTTGCTACCATGTTGTGTTGTCATGTTGTGTTTCTACCATGCTGTGTTTTCATGTGTTGCTGCCATGCTGTGTTGTCATGTTGTGTTGCTACCATGCTGTGTTGTCATGTTGTATTGCTACCATGCTGTGTTGTCATGTTGTGTTGCTGCCATGTTCTGTTGCTACCATGCTTTGTTGTCATGTGTTGCTACCATGCTGTGTTGTCCTGTTGTGTTCCTACCATGCTGTGTTGTCATGTTGTGTTGCTGCCATGCTGTGTTGTCATGTTGTGTTGCAACCATGCTGTGATGTCATGATGTGTTACTACCATGTTGTGTTGTCATGCTGTGTTTCTACCATGTTGTGTTGTCATGTTGTGTTGCTACCATGCTGTGTTGTCATGTGTTGCTGCCATGCTGGGTTGTCATGTTGTGCTGCTACCATGCTGTGTTGTAATGTTGTGTTGCTACCATGCTGTGTTGTCATGTTGTGTTGCTGCCATGTTCTATTTCTACCATGCTGTGTTGTCATGTTGTGTTTCTACCATGCTGTGTTGTCAAGTTTTGTTGCTGCCATGCTATGTTGTCATGTGTTTCTACCATGTTGTGTTGTCATGTTTTGTTGCTGCCATGCTGTGTTGTCATGTTGTGTTGCTGCCATGCTGTGTTGTCATGTTGTGTTGCTGCCATGCTGTGTTGTCATGTTGTGTTGCTACCATGCTGTGTTGTCATGTTGTGATGCTACCATGCTGTGTTGTCCTGTTGTGTTCCTACCATGCTGTGTTGTCATGTTGTGTTGCAGCCATGTTGCTCTCATGTTGTGTTGCTGCCATGCTGTGTTGTCATGTTGTGTTGCTACCATGCTGTGTTGTCATGTTGTGATGCTACCATGCTGTGTTGTCCTGTTGTGTTCCTACCATGCTGTGTTGTCATGTTGTGTTGCAGCCATGTTGCTGTCATGTTGTGTTGCTGCCATGCTGTGTTGTCATGTTGTGTTGCTACCATGCTGTGTTGTCAAGTTGTGTTGCTGCCATGCTATGTTGTCATGTGTTGCTACCATGTTGTGTTGTCATGTTGTGTTTCTACCATGCTGTGTTTTCATGTGTTGCTGCCATGCTGTGTTGTCATGTTGTGTTGCTACCATGCTGTGTTGTCATGTTGTATTGCTACCATGCTGTGTTGTCATGTTGTGTTGCTGCCATGTTCTGTTGCTACCATGCTTTGTTGTCATGTGTTGCTACCATGCTGTGTTGTCCTGTTGTGTTCCTACCATGCTGTGTTGTCATGTTGTGTTGCTGCCATGCTGTGTTGTCATGTTGTGTTGCTACCATGCTGTGATGTCATGATGTGTTACTACCATGTTGTGTTGTCATGCTGTGTTTCTACCATGTTGTGTTGTCATGTTGTGTTGCTACCATGCTGTGTTGTCATGTGTTGCTGCCATGCTGTGTTGTCATGTTGTGCTGCTACCATGCTGTGTTGTAATGTTGTGTTGCTACCATGCTGTGTTGTCATGTTGTGTTGCTGCCATGTTCTATTTCTACCATGCTGTGTTGTCATGTTGTGTTTCTACCATGCTGTGTTGTCAAGTTTTGTTGCTGCCATGCTATGTTGTCATGTGTTTCTACCATGTTGTGTTGTCATGTTTTGTTGCTGCCATGCTGTGTTGTCATGTTGTGTTGCTGCCATGCTGTGTTGTTATGTTGTGTTGCTGCCATGCTGTGTTGTCATGTTGTGTTGCTGCCATGCTGTGTTGTCATGTTGTGTTGCTACCATGCTGTGTTGTCATGTTGTGATGCTACCATGCTGTGTTGTCCTGTTGTGTTCCTACCATGCTGTGTTGTCATGTTGTGTTGCTGCCATGTTGCTGTCATGTTGTGTTGCTGCCATGCTGTGTTGTCATGTTGTGTTGCTACCATGCTGTGTTGTCAAGTTGTGTTGCTGCCATGCTTTGTTGTCATGTGTTGCTACCATGTTGTGTTGTCATGTTGTGTTTCTACCATGCTGTGTTTTCATGTGTTGCTGCCATGCTGTGTTGTCATGTTGTGTTGCTACCATGCTGTGTTGTCATGTTGTGATGCTACCATGCTGTGTTGTCCTGCTGTGTTCCTACCATGCTGTGTTGTCATGTTGTGTTGCTGCCATGTTGCTGTCATGTTGTGTTGCTGCCATGCTGTGTAGTCATGTTGTGTTGCTACCATGCTGTGTTGTCAAGTTGTGTTTGCTGCCATGCTATGTTGTCATGTGTTGCTACCATGTTGTGTTGTCATGTTGTGTTTCTACCATGCTGTCTGTTCATGTGTTGCTGCCATGCTGTGTTGTCATGTTGTGTTGCTACCATGCTGTGTTGTCATGTTGTGATGCTACCATGCTGTGTTGTCCTGCTGTGTTCCTACCATGCTGTGTTGTCATGTTGTGTTGCTGCCATGTTGCTGTCATGTTGTGTTGCTGCCATGCTGTGTAGTCATGTTGTGTTTCTACCATGCTGTGTTGTCAAGTTGTGTTTGCTGCCATGCTATGTTGTCATGTGTTGCTACCATGTTGTGTTGTCATGTTGTGTTTCTACCATGCTGTCTGTTCATGTGTTGCTGCCATGCTGTGTTGTCATGTTGTGTTGCTACCATGCTGTGTTGTCATGTTGTGATGCTACCATGCTGTGTTGTCATGTTGTGTTGCTGCCATGTTCTGGTGCTACCATGCTGTGTTGTCGTGTTGTGTTGCTACCATGCTGTGTTGTCATGATGTGTTGCTACCATGCTGTGTTGTCAAGTTTTGTTGCTGCCATGCTATGTTGTCATGTGTTTCTACCATGTTGTGTTGTCATGTTTTGTTGCTGCCATGCTGTGATTTCATGTTGTGTTGCTGCCATGCTGTGTTTTCATGTTGTGTTTCTACCATGTTGTGTTGTTATGTTGTGTTGCTGCCATGCTGTGTTGTCATGTTGTGTTTCTACCATGCTGTGTTTTCATGTGTTGCTGCCATGCTGTGTTGTCATGTTGTGTTGCTACCATGCTGTGTTGTCATATTGTGTTGCTACCATGCTGTGTTGTCATGTTGTGTTGCTGCCATGTTCTGTTGCTACCATGCTGTGTTGTCATGTTGTGATGCTACCATGCTGTGTTGTCAAGTTGTGTTGCTGCCATGCTATGTTGTCATGTGTTGCTATCATGTTGTGTTGTCATGTTGTGTTGCTACCATGCTGTGTTTTCATGTGTTGCTGCCATGCTGTGTTGTCATGTTGTGTTGCTACCATGCTGTGTTGTCATCTTCTGTTGCTACCATGCTGTGTTGTCAAGTTTTGTTGCTGCCATGCTATGTTGTCATGTGTTGCTGCCATGCTGTGTTGTCATGTTGTGTTGCTGCCATGCCGTGTTGTCATGTTGTGTTGCTGCCATGCTGTGTTGTTATGTTGTGTTGCTGCCATGCTGTGTTGTCATGTTGTGTTGCTACCATGCTGTGTTGTCATGTTGTATTGCTACCATGCTGTGTTGTCATGTTGTGTTGCTGCCATGTTCTGTTGCTACCATGCTTTGTTGTCATGTGTTGCTACCATGCTGTGTTGTCCTGTTGTGTTCCTACCATGCTGTGTTGTCATGTTGTGTTGCTGCCATGCTGTGTTGTCATGTTGTGTTGCTACCATGCTGTGATGTCATGATGTGTTACTACCATGTTGTGTTGTCATGCTGTGTTTCTACCATGTTGTGTTGTCATGTTGTGTTGCTACCATGCTGTGTTGTCATGTGTTGCTGCCATGCTGTGTTGTCATGTTGTGCTGCTACCATGCTGTGTTGTAATGTTGTGTTGCTACCATGCTGTGTTGTCATGTTGTGTTGCTGCCATGTTCTATTTCTACCATGCTGTGTTGTCATGTTGTGTTTCTACCATGCTGTGTTGTCAAGTTTTGTTGCTGCCATGCTATGTTGTCATGTGTTTCTACCATGTTGTGTTGTCATGTTTTGTTGCTGCCATGCTGTGTTGTCATGTTGTGTTGCTGCCATGCTGTGTTGTTATGTTGTGTTGCTGCCATGCTGTGTTGTCATGTTGTGTTGCTGCCATGCTGTGTTGTCATGTTGTGTTGCTACCATGCTGTGTTGTCATGTTGTGATGCTACCATGCTGTGTTGTCCTGTTGTGTTCCTACCATGCTGTGTTGTCATGTTGTGTTGCTGCCATGTTGCTGTCATGTTGTGTTGCTGCCATGCTGTGTTGTCATGTTGTGTTGCTACCATGCTGTGTTGTCAAGTTGTGTTGCTGCCATGCTTTGTTGTCATGTGTTGCTACCATGTTGTGTTGTCATGTTGTGTTTCTACCATGCTGTGTTTTCATGTGTTGCTGCCATGCTGTGTTGTCATGTTGTGTTGCTACCATGCTGTGTTGTCATGTTGTGATGCTACCATGCTGTGTTGTCCTGCTGTGTTCCTACCATGCTGTGTTGTCATGTTGTGTTGCTGCCATGTTGCTGTCATGTTGTGTTGCTGCCATGCTGTGTAGTCATGTTGTGTTGCTACCATGCTGTGTTGTCAAGTTGTGTTTGCTGCCATGCTATGTTGTCATGTGTTGCTACCATGTTGTGTTGTCATGTTGTGTTTCTACCATGCTGTCTGTTCATGTGTTGCTGCCATGCTGTGTTGTCATGTTGTGTTGCTACCATGCTGTGTTGTCATGTTGTGATGCTACCATGCTGTGTTGTCCTGCTGTGTTCCTACCATGCTGTGTTGTCATGTTGTGTTGCTGCCATGTTGCTGTCATGTTGTGTTGCTGCCATGCTGTGTAGTCATGTTGTGTTGCTACCATGCTGTGTTGTCAAGTTGTGTTTGCTGCCATGCTATGTTGTCATGTGTTGCTACCATGTTGTGTTGTCATGTTGTGTTTCTACCATGCTGTCTGTTCATGTGTTGCTGCCATGCTGTGTTGTCATGTTGTGTTGCTACCATGCTGTGTTGTCATGTTGTGATGCTACCATGCTGTGTTGTCATGTTGTGTTGCTGCCATGTTCTGGTGCTACCATGCTGTGTTGTCGTGTTGTGTTGCTACCATGCTGTGTTGTCATGATGTGTTGCTACCATGCTGTGTTGTCAAGTTTTGTTGCTGCCATGCTATGTTGTCATGTGTTTCTACCATGTTGTGTTGTCATGTTTTGTTGCTGCCATGCTGTGATTTCATGTTGTGTTGCTGCCATGCTGTGTTTTCATGTTGTGTTTCTACCATGTTGTGTTGTTATGTTGTGTTGCTGCCATGCTGTGTTGTCATGTTGTGTTTCTACCATGCTGTGTTTTCATGTGTTGCTGCCATGCTGTGTTGTCATGTTGTGTTGCTACCATGCTGTGTTGTCATATTGTGTTGCTACCATGCTGTGTTGTCATGTTGTGTTGCTGCCATGTTCTGTTGCTACCATGCTGTGTTGTCATGTTGTGATGCTACCATGCTGTGTTGTCAAGTTGTGTTGCTGCCATGCTATGTTGTCATGTGTTGCTATCATGTTGTGTTGTCATGTTGTGTTGCTACCATGCTGTGTTTTCATGTGTTGCTGCCATGCTGTGTTGTCATGTTGTGTTGCTACCATGCTGTGTTGTCATCTTCTGTTGCTACCATGCTGTGTTGTCAAGTTTTGTTGCTGCCATGCTATGTTGTCATGTGTTGCTGCCATGCTGTGTTGTCATGTTGTGTTGCTGCCATGCCGTGTTGTCATGTTGTGTTGCTGCCATGCTGTGTTGTTATGTTGTGTTGCTGCCATGCTGTGTTGTCATGTTGTGTTTCTACCATGTTGTGTTGTTATGTTGTGTTGCTGCCATGCTGTGTTGTCATGTTGTGTTGCTGCCATGCTGTGTTGTCATGTTGTGTTGCTACCATGCTGTGTTGTCATGTTGTGATGCTACCATGCTGTGTTGTCCTGTTGTGTTCTAACCATGCTGTGTTGTCATGTTGTGTTGAGCCATGCTGTGTTGTCATGTTGTGTTGCTACCATGCTGTGTTGTCATGTTGTGTTACTACCATGTTGTGTTGTCATGCTGTGTTGCTGCCATCCTGTGTTGTCATGTTGTGTTGCTGCCATGCTGTGTTGTCATGTTGTGTTGCTACCATGTTGTGTTGTCATGTTGTGTTGCTGCCATATTGCTGTCATGTTGTGTTTCTACCATGCTGTGTTTTCATGTGTGGCTGCCATGCTGTGTTGTCATGTTGTGTTGCTACCATGCTGTGTTGTCATGTTGTGTTGCTACCATGCTGTGTTGTCATGTTTTGTTGCTGCCATGCTGTGTTGTCATGTTGTGTTCCTACCATGCTGTGTTGTCATGTTGTGTTGCTACCATGCTGTGTTGTCATGTTTTGTTGCTGCCATGCTGTGTTGTCATGTTGTGTTGCTGCCATGCTGTGTTGTTATGTTGTGTTGCTGTCATGCTGTGTTGTCATGTTGTGTTTCTACCATGTTGTGTTGTTATGTTGTGTTGCTGCCATGCTGTGTTGTCATGTTGTGTTGCTGCCATGCTATGTTGTCATGTGTTGCTACCATGTTGTGTTGTCATGTTGTGTTTCTACCATGCTGTGTTTTCATGTGTTGCTGCCATGCTGTGTTGTCATGTTGTCATGCTACCATGCTGTGTTGTCATGTTGTGATGCTACCATGCTGTGTTGTCCTGCTGTGTTCCTACCATGCTGTGTTGTCATGTTGTGTTGCTGCCATGTTGCTGTCATGTTGTGTTGCTGCCATGCTATGTTGTCATGTGTTGCTACCATGTTGTGTTGTCATGTTGTGTTTCTACCCTGCTGTCTGTTCATGTGTTGCTGCCATGCTGTGTTGTCATGTTGTGTTGCTACCATGCTGTGTTGTCATGTTGTGATGCTACCATGCTGTGTTGTCATGTTGTGTTGCTGCCATGTTCTGGTGCTACCATGCTGTGTTGTCGTGTTGTGTTGCTACCATGCTGTGTTGTCATGATGTGTTGCTACCATGCTGTGTTGTCAAGTGTTGTTGCTGCCATGCTATGTTGTCATGTGTTTCTACCATGTTGTGTTGTCATGTTTTGTTGCTGCCATGCTGTGATTTCATGTTGTGTTGCTGCCATGCTGTGTTTTCATGTTGTGTTTCTACCATGTTGTGTTGTTATGTTGTGTTGCTGCCATGCTGTGTTGTCATGTTGTGTTTCTACCATGCTGTGTTTTCATGTGTTGCTGCCATGCTGTGTTGTCATGTTGTGTTGCTACCATGCTGTGTTGTCATATTGTGTTGCTACCATGCTGTGTTATCATGTTGTGTTGCTGCCATGTTCTGTTGCTACCATGCTGTGTTGTCATGTTGTGATGCTACCATGCTGTGTTGTCAAGTTGTGTTGCTGCCATGCTATGTTGTCATGTGTTGCTATCATGTTGTGTTGTCATGTTGTGTTGCTACCATGCTGTGTTTTCATGTGTTGCTGCCATGCTGTGTTGTCATGTTGTGTTGCTACCATGCTGTGTTGTCATCTTCTGTTGCTACCATGCTCTGTTGTCAAGTTTTGTTGCTGCCATGCTATGTTGTCATGTGTTGCTGCCATGCTGTGTTGTCATGTTGTGTTGCTGCCATGCCGTGTTGTCATGTTGTGTTGCTGCCATGCTGTGTTGTTATGTTGTGTTGCTGCCATGCTGTGTTGTCATGTTGTGTTTCTACCATGTTGTGTTGTTATGTTGTGTTGCTGCCATGCTGTGTTGTCATGTTGTGTTGCTGCCATGCTGTGTTGTCATGTTGTGTTGCTACCATGCTGTGTTGTCATGTTGTGATGCTACCATGCTGTGTTGTCCTGTTGTGTTCTAACCATGCTGTGTTGTCATGTTGTGTTGCTGCCATGCTGTGTTGTCATGTTGTGTTGCTACCATGCTGTGTTGTCATGTTGTGTTGCTACCATGTTGTGTTGTCATGTTGTGTTGCTGCCATGTTGCTGTCATGTTGTGTTTCTACCATGCTGTGTTTTCATGTGTGGCTGCCATGCTGTATTGTCATGTTGTGTTGCTACCATGCTGTGTTGTCATGTTGTGTTGCTACCATGCTGTGTTGTCATGTTGTGTTGCTGCCATGTTCTGTTGCTAACATGCTGTGTTGTCGTGTTGTGTTCCTACCATGCTGTGTTGTCATGTTGTGTTGCTACCATGCTGTGTTGTCATGTTTTGTTGCTGCCATGCTGTGTTGTCATGTTGTGTTGCTGCCATGCTCTGTTGTTATGTTGTGTTGCTGTCATGCTGTGTTGTCATGTTGTGTTTCTACCATGTTGTGTTGTTATGTTGTGTTGCTGCCATGCTGTGTTGTCATGTTGTGTTGCTGCCATGCTGTGTTGTCATGTTGTGTTTCTACCATGCTGTGTTGTCATGTTGTGATGCTACCATGCTGTGTTGTCCTGTTGTGTTCCTAACATGCTGTGTTGTCATGTTGTGTTGCTGCCATGTTGCTGTCATGTTGTGTTGCTGCCATGCTGTGTTGTCATGTTGTTTTTCTACCATGCTGTATTGTCAAGTTGTGTTGCTGCCATGCTATGTTGTCATGTGTTGCTACCATGTTGTGTTGTCATGTTGTGTTTCTACCATGCTGTGTGTTCATGTGTTGCTGCCATGCTGTGTTGTCATGTTGTGTTGCTACCATGCTGTGTTGTCATGTTGTGATGCTACCATGCTGTGTTGTCATGTTGTGTGGCTGCCATGTTCTGTTTCTACCATGCTGTGTTGTCGTGTTGTGTTGCTGCCATGCTGTGTTGTCATGTTGTGTTGCTGCCATGCTATGTTGTCATGTGTTGCTACCATGTTGTGTTGTCATGTTGTGTTTCTACCATGCTGTGTTTTCATGTGTTGCTGCCATGCTGTGTTGTCATGTTGTCATGCTACCATGCTGTGTTGTCATGTTGTGATGCTACCATGCTGTGTTGTCCTGCTGTGTTCCTACCATGCTGTGTTGTCATGTTGTGTTGCTGCCATGTTGCTGTCATGTTGTGTTGCTGCCATGCTATGTTGTCATGTGTTGCTACCATGTTGTGTTGTCATGTTGTGTTTCTACCATGCTGTCTGTTCATGTGTTGCTGCCATGCTGTGTTGTCATGTTGTGTTGCTACCATGCTGTGTTGTCATGTTGTGATGCTACCATGCTGTGTTGTCATGTTGTGTTGCTGCCATGTTCTGGTGCTACCATGCTGTGTTGTCGTGTTGTGTTGCTACCATGCTGTGTTGTCATGATGTGTTGCTACCATGCTGTGTTGTCAAGTTTTGTTGCTGCCATGCTGTGTTGTCATGTTGTGTTGCTGCCATGCTGTGTTGTTATGTTGTGTTGCTGCCATGCTGTGTTGTCATGTTGTGTTGCTGCCATGCTGTGTTGTCATGTTGTGTTGCTACCATGCTGTGTTGTCATGTTGTGATGCTACCATGCTGTGTTGTCCTGTTGTGTTCCTACCATGCTGTGTTGTCATGTTGTGTTGCAGCCATGTTGCTGTCATGTTGTGTTGCTGCCATGCTGTGTTGTCATGTTGTGTTGCTACCATGCTGTGTTGTCATGTTGTATTGCTACCATGCTGTGTTGTCATGTTGTGTTGCTGCCATGTTCTGTTGCTACCATGCTTTGTTGTCATGTGTTGCTACCATGCTGTGTTGTCCTGTTGTGTTCCTACCATGCTGTGTTGTCATGTTGTGTTGCTGCCATGCTGTGTTGTCATGTTGTGTTGCTACCATGCTGTGATGTCATGATGTGTTACTACCATGTTGTGTTGTCATGCTGTGTTGCTACCATGTTGTGTTGTCATGTTGTGTTGCTACCATGCTGTGTTGTCATGTGTTGCTGCCATGCTGTGTTGTCATGTTGTGCTGCTACCATGCTGTGTTGTAATGTTGTGTTGCTACCATGCTGTGTTGTCATTTTGTGTTGCTGCCATGTTCTATTTCTACCATGTTGTGTTGTCATGTTGTGTTTCTACCATGCTGTGTGTTCATGTGTTGCTGCCATGCTGTGTTGTCATGTTGTGTTGCTACTATGCTGTGTTGTCATGTTGTGATGCTACCATGCTGTGTTGTCATGTTGTGTTGCTGCCATGTTCTGGTGCTACCATGCTGTGTTGTCGTGTTGTGATGCTACCATGCTGTGTTGTCAAGTTTTGTTGCTGCCATGCTATGTTGTCATGTGTTTCTACCATGTTGTGTTGTCATGTTTTGTTGCTGCCATGCTGTGATTTCATGTTGTGTTGCTGCCATGCTGTGTTGTCATGTTGTGTTTCTACCATGTTGTGTTGTTATGTTGTGTTGCTGCCATGCTGTGTTGTCATGTTGTGTTTCTACCATGCTGTGTTTTCATGTGTTGCTGCCATGCTGTGTTGTCATGTTGTGTTGCTACCATGCTGTGTTGTCATGATGTGTTACTACTATGTTGTGTTGTCATGCTGTGTTGCTACCATGTTGTGTTGTCATGTTGTGTTGCTACCATGCTGTGTTGTCATGTGTTGCTGCCATGCTGTGTTGTCATGTTGTGCTGCTACCATGCTGTGTTGTCATGTTGTGTTCCTACCATGCTGTGTTGTCATGTTGTGTTGCTGCCATGTTCTGTTTCTACCATGCTGTGTTGTCATGTTGTGTTGCTACCATGCTATGTTGTCATATTGTGTTGCTGCCATGTTCTGTTTCTACCATGCTGTGTTGTCATGTTGTGTTGCTACCATGCTGTGTTGTCATGTGTTGCTGCCATGCTGTGTTGTCATGTTGTGTTGCTACCATGCTGTGTTGTCATGATGTGTTACTACTATGTTGTGTTGTCATGCTGTGTTGCTACCATGTTGTGTTGTCATGTTGTGTTGCTACCATGCTGTGTTGTCATGTGTTGCTGCCATGCTGTGATGTCATGTTGTGCTGCTACCATGCTGTGTTGTCATGTTGTGTTCCTACCATGCTGTGTTGTCATGTTGTGTTGCTGCCATGTTCTGTTTCTACCATGCTGTGTTGTCATGTTGTGTTGCTACCATGCTATGTTGTCATGTTGTGTTGCTGCCATGTTCTGTTTCTACCATGCTGTGTTGTCATGTTGTGTTGCTACCATGCTGTGTTGTCATGTGTTGCTAACATGCTGTGTTGTCATGTTGTGCTGCTACCATGCTGTGTTGTCATGTTGTGTTGCTACCATGCTGTGTTGTCCTGTTGTGTTCCTACCATGCTGTGTTGTCATGTTGTGTTGCAGCCATGTTGCTGTCATGTTGTGTTGCTGCCATGCTGTGTTGTCATGTTGTGTTGCTACCATGCTGTGTTGTCATGTTGTATTGCTACCATGCTGTGTTGTCATGTTGTGTTGCTGCCATGTTCTGTTGCTACCATGCTTTGTTGTCATGTGTTGCTACCATGCTGTGTTGTCCTGTTGTGTTCCTACCATGCTGTGTTGTCATGTTGTGTTGCTGCCATGCTGTGTTGTCATGTTGTGTTGCTACCATGCTGTGATGTCATGATGTGTTACTACCATGTTGTGTTGTCATGCTGTGTTGCTACCATGTTGTGTTGTCATGTTGTGTTGCTACCATGCTGTGTTGTCATGTGTTGCTGCCATGCTGTGTTGTCATGTTGTGCTGCTACCATGCTGTGTTGTAATGTTGTGTTGCTACCATGCTGTGTTGTCATTTTGTGTTGCTGCCATGTTCTATTTCTACCATGTTGTGTTGTCATGTTGTGTTTCTACCATGCTGTGTGTTCATGTGTTGCTGCCATGCTGTGTTGTCATGTTGTGTTGCTACTATGCTGTGTTGTCATGTTGTGATGCTACCATGCTGTGTTGTCATGTTGTGTTGCTGCCATGTTCTGGTGCTACCATGCTGTGTTGTCGTGTTGTGTTGCTACCATGCTGTGTTGTCAAGTTTTGTTGCTGCCATGCTATGTTGTCATGTGTTTCTACCATGTTGTGTTGTCATGTTTTGTTGCTGCCATGCTGTGATTTCATGTTGTGTTGCTGCCATGCTGTGTTGTCATGTTGTGTTTCTACCATGTTGTGTTGTTATGTTGTGTTGCTGCCATGCTGTGTTGTCATGTTGTGTTTCTACCATGCTGTGTTTTCATGTGTTGCTGCCATGCTGTGTTGTCATGTTGTGTTGCTACCATGCTGTGTTGTCATGATGTGTTACTACTATGTTGTGTTGTCATGCTGTGTTGCTACCATGTTGTGTTGTCATGTTGTGTTGCTACCATGCTGTGTTGTCATGTGTTGCTGCCATGCTGTGTTGTCATGTTGTGCTGCTACCATGCTGTGTTGTCATGTTGTGTTCCTACCATGCTGTGTTGTCATGTTGTGTTGCTGCCATGTTCTGTTTCTACCATGCTGTGTTGTCATGTTGTGTTGCTACCATGCTATGTTGTCATATTGTGTTGCTGCCATGTTCTGTTTCTACCATGCTGTGTTGTCATGTTGTGTTGCTACCATGCTGTGTTGTCATGTGTTGCTGCCATGCTGTGTTGTCATGTTGTGTTGCTACCATGCTGTGTTGTCATGATGTGTTACTACTATGTTGTGTTGTCATGCTGTGTTGCTACCATGTTGTGTTGTCATGTTGTGTTGCTACCATGCTGTGTTGTCATGTGTTGCTGCCATGCTGTGATGTCATGTTGTGCTGCTACCATGCTGTGTTGTCATGTTGTGTTCCTACCATGCTGTGTTGTCATGTTGTGTTGCTGCCATGTTCTGTTTCTACCATGCTGTGTTGTCATGTTGTGTTGCTACCATGCTATGTTGTCATGTTGTGTTGCTGCCATGTTCTGTTTCTACCATGCTGTGTTGTCATGTTGTGTTGCTACCATGCTGTGTTGTCATGTGTTGCTAACATGCTGTGTTGTCATGTTGTGCTGCTACCATGCTGTGTTGTCATGTTGTGTTGCTACCATGCTGTGTTGTCATGTTGTGTTGCTGCCATGTTCTGTTTCTACCATGCTGTGTTGTCAAGTTTTGTTGCTGCCATGCTGTGTTGTCATGTTGTGTTGCTGCCATGCTGTGTTGGTATGTTGTGTTGTTGCCATGCTGTGTTGTCATGTTGTGTTGCTGCCATGCTGTGTTGTCATGTTGTGTTTCTACCATGCTGTGTTGTCATGTTGTGATGCTACCATGCTGTGTTGTCCTGTTGTGTTCCTACCATGCTGTGTTGTCATGTTGTGTTGCTGCCATGTTGCTGTCTTGTTGTGTTGCTGCAATGCTGTGTTGTCATGTTGTGTTGCTACCATGCTGTGTTGTCAAGTTGTGTTGCTGCCATGCTATGTTGTCATGTGTTGCTACCATGTTGTGTTGTCATGTTGTGTTTCTACCATGCTGTGTGTACATGTGTTGCTGCCATGCTGTGTTGTCATGTTGTGTTGCTACCATGCTGTGTTGTCATGTTGTGATGCTACCATGCTGTGTTGTCATGTTGTGTTGCTGCCATATTCTGTTGCTACATGCTGTGTTGTCGTGTTGTGTTGCTACCATGCTGTATTGTCTTGTTGTGTTGCTGCCATGCTGTGTTGGTATGTTGTGTTGCTGCCATGCTGTGTTGTCATGTTGTGTTTCTACCATGTTGTGTTGTTATGTTGTGTTGCTGCCATGCTGTGTTGTCATGTTGTGTTGCTGCCATGCTGTGTTGTCATGTTGTGTTGCTACCATGCTGTGTTGTCATGTTGTGATGCTACCATGCTGTGTTGTCCTGTTGTGTTCCTACCATGCTGTGTTGTCATGTTGTGTTGCTGCCATGTTGCTGTCATGTTGTGTTGCTGCCATGCTGTGTTGTCATGTTGTGTTGCTACCATGCTGTGTTGTCAAGTTGTGTTGCTGCCATGCTATGTTGTCATGTGTTGCTACCATGTTGTGTTGTCATGTTGTGTTTCTACCATGCTGTGTGTTCATGTGTTGCTGCCATGCTGTGTTGTCATGTTGTGTTGCTACCATGCTGTGTTGTCATGTTGTGATGCTACCATGCTGTGTTGTCATGTTGTGTTGCTGCCATGTTCTTTTGCTACCATGCTGTGTTGTCGTGTTGTGTTGCTACCATGCTGTGTTGTCATGTTGTGTTGCTACCATGCTGTGTTGTCAAGTTTTGTTGCTGCCATGCTATGTTGTCATGTGTTTCTACCATGTTGTGTTGTCATGTTTTGTTGCTGCCATGCTGTGTTGTCATGTTGTGTTGCTGCCATGCTGTGTTGTCATGTTGTGTTGCTGCCATGCTGTGTTGTCATGTTGTGTTGCTGCCATGTTGCTGTCATGTTGTGTTGCTGCCATGCTGTGTTGTCATGTTGTATTTCTTCCATGCTGTGTTGTCATGTGTTGCTGCCATGCTGTGTTGTCATGTGTTGCTGCCATGTTGTGTTGTCATGTTGTGTTGCTGCCATGCTGTGTTGTCATGTTGTGTTGCTACCATGCTGTGTTGTCATGTTGTGTGCCTGCCATGCTGTGTTGTCATGTTGTGTTGCTGCCATGTTCTGTTGCTACCATGCTGTGTTGTCGTGTTGTGTTGCTACCATGCTGTGTTGTCATGTTGTGTTGCTACCATGCTGTGTTGTCATGTTGTGTTGCTGCCATGCTGTGTTGTCATGTTGTGTTTCTACCATGTTGTGTTGTTATGTTGTGTTGCTGCCATGCTGTGTTGTCATGTTGTCTTGCTACCATGCTGTGTTGTCATGTTGTGTTGCTGCCATGTTGCTGTCATGTTGTGTTGCTGCCATGCTGTGTTGTCATGTTGTGTTGCTACCATGCTGTGTTGTCATGTTGTGTTACTACCATGCTGTGTTTTCATGTGTTGCTGCCATGCTGTGTTGTTATGTTGTGTTGCTACCATGCTGTGTTGTCATGTTGTGTTGCTACCATGCTGTGTTGTCATGTTGTGTTGCTGCCATGTTCTGTTGCTACCATGCTGTGTTGTCATGTTGTGTTGCTACCATGCTGTATTGTCCTGTTGTGTTCCTACCATGCTGTGTTGTCATGATGTGTTACTACCATGTTGTGTTGTCATGCTGTGTTGCTACCATGTTGTGTTGTCATGTTGTGTTTCTACCATGCTGTGTTGTCATGTGTTGCTGCCATGCTGTGTTGTCATGTTGTCCTCCTACCATGCTGTGTTGTCATGTTGTGTTGCTACCATGCTGTGTTGTTGTGTTGCTGCCATGTTCTGTTTCTACCATGCTGTGTTGTCATGTTGTGTTGCTACCATGCTGTGTTGTCAAGTTTTGTTGCTGCCATGCTGTGTTGTCATGTTGTGTTGCTACCATGCTGTGTTGTCAAGTTGTTTTCCTGCCATGCTATGTTGTCATGTGTTGCTACCATGTTGTGTTGTCATGTTGTGTTGCTACTAAGCTGTGTTTTCATGTGTTACTGCCATGCTGTGATGTCATGTTGTGTTGCTGCCATGCTGTGTTGTCATGTTGTGTTGCTGCCATGCTGTGTTGTCATGTTGTGTTGCTGCCATGCTGTGTTGTCATGTTGTATTGCTTCCATGCTGTGTTGTCATGTGTTGCTGCCATGCTGTGTTGTCATGTGTTGCTGCCATGTTGTGTTGTCATGTTGTGTTGCTGCCATGCTGTGTTGTCATGTTGTGTTGCTACCATGCTGTGTTGTCATGTTGTGTGCCTGCCATGCTGTGTTGTCATGTTGTGTTGCTGCCATGTTCTGTTGCTACCATGCTGTGTTGTCGTGTTGTGTTGCTACCATGCTGTGTTGTCATGTTGTGTTGCTACCATGCTGTGTTGTCATGTTGTGTTGCTGCCATGCTGTGTTGTAATGTTGTGTTTCTACCATGTTGTGTTGTTATGTTGTGTTGCTGCCATGCTGTGTTGTCATGTTGTGTTGCTACCATGCTGTGTTGTCATGTTGTGTTGCTGCCATGTTGCTGTCATGTTGTGTTGCTGCCATGCTGTGTTGTCATGTTGTGTTGCTACCATGCTGTGTTGTCATGTTGTGTTACTACCATGCTGTGTTTTCATGTGTTGCTGCCATGCTGTGTTGTTATGTTGTGTTGCTACCATGCTGTGTTGTCATGTTGTGTTGCTACCATGCTGTGTTGTCATGTTGTGTTGCTGCCATGTTCTGTTGCTACCATGCTGTGTTGTCATGTTGTGTTGCTACCATGCTGTATTGTCCTGTTGTGTTCCTACCATGCTGTGTTGTCATGATGTGTTACTACCATGTTGTGTTGTCATGCTGTGTTGCTACCATGTTGTGTTGTCATGTTGTGTTTCTACCATGCTGTGTTGTCATGTGTTGCTGCCATGCTGTGTTGTCATGTTGTCCTCCTACCATGCTGTGTTGTCATGTTGTGTTGCTACCATGCTGTGTTGTTGTGTTGCTGCCATGTTCTGTTTCTACCATGCTGTGTTGTCATGTTGTGTTGCTACCATGCTGTGTTGTCAAGTTTTGTTGCTGCCATGCTGTGTTGTCATGTTGTGTTGCTACCATGCTGTGTTGTTGTGTTGCTGCCATGTTCTGTTTCTACCATGCTGTGTTGTCATGTTGTGTTGCTACCATGCTGTGTTGTCATGTGTTGCTAACATGCTGTGTTGTCATGTTGTGCTGCTACCATGCTGTGTTGTCATGTTGTGTTGCTACCATGCTGTGTTGTCATGTTGTGTTGCTGCCATGTTCTGTTTCTACCATGCTGTGTTGTCAAGTTCTGTTGCTGCCATGCTGTGTTGTCATGTTGTGTTGCTGCCATGCTGTGTTGGTATGTTGTGTTGCTGCCATGCTGTGTTGTCATGTTGTGTTTCTACCATGTTGTGTTGTTATGTTGTGTTGTTGCCATGCTGTGTTGTCATGTTGTGTTGCTGCCATGCTGTGTTGTCATGTTGTGTTTCTACCATGCTGTGTTGTCATGTTGTGATGCTACCATGCTGTGTTGTCCTGTTGTGTTCCTACCATGCTGTGTTGTCATGTTGTGTTGCTGCCATGTTGCTGTCTTGTTGTGTTGCTACCATGTTGTGTTGTCATGTTGTGTTTCTACCATGCTGTGTGTTCATGTGTTGCTGCCATGCTGTGTTGTCATGTTGTGTTGCTACCATGCTGTGTTGTCATGTTGTGATGCTACCATGCTGTGTTGTCATGTTGTGTTGCTGCCATGTTCTTTTGCTACCATGCTGTGTTGTCGTGTTGTGTTGCTACCATGCTGTGTTGTCATGTTGTGTTGCTACCATGCTGTGTTGTCAAGTTTTGTTGCTGCCATGCTATGTTGTCATGTGTTTCTACCATGTTGTGTTGTCATGTTTTGTTGCTGCCATGCTGTGTTGTCATGTTGTGTTGCTGCCATGCTGTGTTGTCATGTTGTGTTGCTGCCATGCTGTGTTGTCATGTTGTGTTGCTGCCATGTTGCTGTCATGTTGTGTTGCTGCCATGCTGTGTTGTCATGTTGTATTTCTTCCATGCTGTGTTGTCATGTGTTGCTGCCATGCTGTGTTGTCATGTGTTGCTGCCATGTTGTGTTGTCATGTTGTGTTGCTGCCATGCTGTGTTGTCATGTTGTGTTGCTACCATGCTGTGTTGTCATGTTGTGTGCCTGCCATGCTGTGTTGTCATGTTGTGTTGCTGCCATGTTCTGTTGCTACCATGCTGTGTTGTCGTGTTGTGTTGCTACCATGCTGTGTTGTCATGTTGTGTTGCTACCATGCTGTGTTGTCATGTTGTGTTGCTGCCATGCTGTGTTGTCATGTTGTGTTTCTACCATGTTGTGTTGTTATGTTGTGTTGCTGCCATGCTGTGTTGTCATGTTGTCTTGCTTCCATGCTGTGTTGTCATGTTGTGTTGCTGCCATGTTGCTGTCATGTTGTGTTGCTGCCATGCTGTGTTGTCATGTTGTGTTGCTACCATGCTGTGTTGTCATGTTGTGTTACTACCATGCTGTGTTTTCATGTGTTGCTGCCATGCTGTGTTGTTATGTTGTGTTGCTACCATGCTGTGTTGTCATGTTGTGTTGCTACCATGCTGTGTTGTCATGTTGTGTTGCTGCCATGTTCTGTTGCTACCATGCTGTGTTGTCATGTTGTGTTGCTACCATGCTGTGTTGTCCTGTTGTGTTCCTACCATGCTATGTTGTCATGTGTTTCTACCATGTTGTGTTGTCATGTTTTGTTGCTGCCATGCTGTGTTGTCATGTTGTGTTGCTGCCATGCTGTGTTGGTATGTTGTGTTGCTGCCATGCTGTGTTGTCATGTTGTGTTTCTACCATGTTGTGTTGTTATGTTGTGTTGTTGCCATGCTGTGTTGTCATGTTGTGTTGCTGCCATGCTGTGTTGTCATGTTGTGTTTCTACCATGCTGTGTTGTCATGTTGTGATGCTACCATGCTGTGTTGTCCTGTTGTGTTCCTACCATGCTGTGTTGTCATGTTGTGTTGCTGCCATGTTGCTGTCTTGTTGTGTTGCTACCATGTTGTGTTGTCATGTTGTGTTTCTACCATGCTGTGTGTTCATGTGTTGCTGCCATGCTGTGTTGTCATGTTGTGTTGCTACCATGCTGTGTTGTCATGTTGTGATGCTACCATGCTGTGTTGTCATGTTGTGTTGCTGCCATGTTCTTTTGCTACCATGCTGTGTTGTCGTGTTGTGTTGCTACCATGCTGTGTTGTCATGTTGTGTTGCTACCATGCTGTGTTGTCAAGTTTTGTTGCTGCCATGCTATGTTGTCATGTGTTTCTACCATGTTGTGTTGTCATGTTTTGTTGCTGCCATGCTGTGTTGTCATGTTGTGTTGCTGCCATGCTGTGTTGTCATGTTGTGTTGCTGCCATGCTGTGTTGTCATGTTGTGTTGCTGCCATGTTGCTGTCATGTTGTGTTGCTGCCATGCTGTGTTGTCATGTTGTATTTCTTCCATGATGTGTTGTCATGTGTTGCTGCCATGCTGTGTTGTCATGTGTTGCTGCCATGTTGTGTTGTCATGTTGTGTTGCTGCCATGCTGTGTTGTCATGTTGTGTTGCTACCATGCTGTGTTGTCATGTTGTGTGCCTGCCATGCTGTGTTGTCATGTTGTGTTGCTGCCATGTTCTGTTGCTACCATGCTGTGTTGTCGTGTTGTGTTGCTACCATGCTGTGTTGTCATGTTGTGTTGCTACCATGCTGTGTTGTCATGTTGTGTTGCTGCCATGCTGTGTTGTCATGTTGTGTTTCTACCATGTTGTGTTGTTATGTTGTGTTGCTGCCATGCTGTGTTGTCATGTTGTCTTGCTACCATGCTGTGTTGTCATGTTGTGTTGCTGCCATGTTGCTGTCATGTTGTGTTGCTGCCATGCTGTGTTGTCATGTTGTGTTGCTACCATGCTGTGTTGTCATGTTGTGTTACTACCATGCTGTGTTTTCATGTGTTGCTGCCATGCTGTGTTGTTATGTTGTGTTGCTACCATGCTGTGTTGTCATGTTGTGTTGCTACCATGCTGTGTTGTCATGTTGTGTTGCTGCCATGTTCTGTTGCTACCATGCTGTGTTGTCATGTTGTGTTGCTACCATGCTGTGTTGTCCTGTTGTGTTCCTACCATGCTGTGTTGTCATGATGTGCTACTACCATGTTGTGTTGTCATGCTGTGTTGCTACCATGTTGTGTTGTCATGTTGTGTTTCTACCATGCTGTGTTGTCATGTGTTGCTGCCATGCTGTGTTGTCATGTTGTCCTCCTACCATGCTGTGTTGTCATGTTGTGTTGCTACCATGCTGTGTTGTTGTGTTGCTGCCATGTTCTGTTTCTACCATGCTGTGTTGTCATGTTGTGTTGCTACCATGCTGTGTTGTCAAGTTTTGTTGCTGCCATGCTGTGTTGTCATGTTGTGTTGCTACCATGCTGTGTTGTCAAGTTGTTTTGCTGCCATGCTATGTTGTCATGTGTTGATACCATGTTGTGTTGTCATGTTGTGTTGCTACTAAGCTGTGTTTTCATGTGTTACTGCCATGCTGTGATGTCATGTTGTGTTGCTGCCATGCTGTGTTGTCATGTTGTGTTGCTGCCATGCTGTGTTGTCATGTTGTGTTGCTGCCATGCTGTGTTGTCATGTTGTATTGCTTCCATGCTGTGTTGTCATGTGTTGCTACCATGCTGTGTTGTCATGTTGTGTTACTACCATGCTGTGTTGTCATGTTGTGTTGCTGCCATGCTGTGTTGTTATGTTGTGTTACTACCATGCTGTGTTGTCATGTTGTGTTGCTGCCATGCTGTGTTGTTATGTTGTGTTGCTACCATGCTGTGTTGTCATGTTGTGTTGCTACCATGCTGTGTTGTCATGTTGTGTTGCTGCCATGTTCTGTTGCTACCATGCTTTGTTGTCATGTGTTGCTACCATGCTGTGTTGTCCTGTTGTGTTCCTACCATGCTGTGTTGTCATGTTGTGTTGCTGCCATGCTGTGTTGTCATGTTGTGTTGCTACCATGCTGTGATGTCATGATGTGTTACTACCATGTTGTGTTGTCATGCTGTGTTGCTACCATGTTGTGTTGTCATGTTGTGTTGCTACCATGCTGTGTTGTCATGTGTTGCTGCCATGCTGTGTTGTCATGTTGTGCTGCTACCATGCTGTGTTGTAATGTTGTGTTTCTACCATGCTGTGTTGTCATGTTGTGTTGCTGCCATGTTCTATTTCTAACATGTTGTGTTGTCATGTTGTGTTTCTACCATGCTGTGTGTTCATGTGTTGCTGCCATGCTGTGTTGTCATGTTGTGTTGCTACCATGCTGTGTTGTCATGTTGTGATGCTACCATGCTGTGTTGTCATGTTGTGTTGCTGCCATGTTCTGGTTCTACCATGCTGTGTTGTCGTGTTGTGTTGCTACCATGCTGTGTTGTCATGTTGTGTTGCTACCATGCTGTGTTGTCAAGTTTTGTTGCTGCCATGCTATGTTGTCATGTGTTTCTACCATGTTGTGTTGTCATGTTTTGTTGCTGCCATGCTGTGATTTCATGTTGTGTTGCTGCCATGCTGTGTTGTCATGTTGTGTTTCTACCATGTTGTGTTGTTATGTTGTGTTGCTGCCATGCTGTGTTGTCATGTTGTGTTTCTACCATGCTGTGTTTTCATGTGTTGCTGCCATGCTGTGTTGTCATGTTGTGTTGCTACCATGCTGTGTTGTCATGATGTGTTACTACTATGTTGTGTTGTTATGCTGTGTTGCTACCATGTTGTGTTGTCATGTTGTGTTGCTACCATGCTGTGTTGTCATGTGTTGCTGCCATGCTGTGTTGTCATGTTGTGCTGCTACCATGCTGTGTTGTCATGTTGTGTTCCTACCATGCTGTGTTGTCATGTTGTGTTGCTGCCATGTTCTGTTTCTACCATGCTGTGTTGTCATGTTGTGTTGCTACCATGCTATGTTGTCATGTTGTGTTGCTGCCATGTTCTCTTTCTACCATGCTGTGTTGTCATGTTGTGTTGCTACCATGCTGTGTTGTCATGTGTTGCTAACATGCTGTGTTGTCATGTTGTGCTGCTACCATGCTGTGTTGTCATGTTGTGTTGCTACCATGCTGTGTTGTCATGTTGTGTTGCTGCCATGTTCTGTTTCTACCATGCTGTGTTGTCAAGTTTTGTTGCTGCCATGCTGTGTTGTCATGTTGTGTTGCTGCCATGCTGTGTTGGTATGTTGTGTTGCTGCCATGCTGTGTTGTCATGTTGTGTTTCTACCATGTTGTGTTGTTATGTTGTGTTGTTGCCATGCTGTGTTGTCATGTTGTGTTGCTGCCATGCTGTGTTGTCATGTTGTGTTTCTACCATGCTGTGTTGTCATGTTGTGATGCTACCATGCTGTGTTGTCCTGTTGTGTTCCTACCATGCTGTGTTGTCATGTTGTGTTGCTGCCATGTTGCTGTCTTGTTGTGTTGCTGCAATGCTGTGTTGTCATGTTGTGTTGCTACCATGCTGTGTTGTCAAGTTGTGTTGCTGCCATGCTATGTTGTCATGTGTTGCTACCATGTTGTGTTGTCATGTTGTGTTTCTACCATGCTGTGTGTACATGTGTTGCTGCCATGCTGTGTTGTCATGTTGTGTTGCTACCATGCTGTGTTGTCATGTTGTGATGCTACCATGCTGTGTTGTCATGTTGTGTTGCTGCCATATTCTGTTGCTACATGCTGTGTTGTCGTGTTGTGTTGCTACCATGCTGTATTGTCTTGTTGTGTTGCTGCCATGCTGTGTTGGTATGTTGTGTTGCTGCCATGCTGTGTTGTCATGTTGTGTTTCTACCATGTTGTGTTGTTATGTTGTGTTGCTGCCATGCTGTGTTGTCATGTTGTGTTGCTGCCATGCTGTGTTGTCATGTTGTGTTGCTACCACGCTGTGTTGTCATGTTGTGATGCTACCATGCTGTGTTGTCCTGTTGTGTTCCTACCATGCTGTGTTGTCATGTTGTGTTGCTGCCATGTTGCTGTCATGTTGTGTTGCTGCCATGCTGTGTTGTCATGTTGTGTTGCTACCATGCTGTGTTGTCAAGTTGTGTTGCTGCCATGCTATGTTGTCATGTGTTGCTACCATGTTGTGTTGTCATGTTGTGTTTCTACCATGCTGTGTGTTCATGTGTTGCTGCCATGCTGTGTTGTCATGTTGTGTTGCTACCATGCTGTGTTGTCATGTTGTGATGCTACCATGCTGTGTTGTCATGTTGTGTTGCTGCGATGTTCTTTTGCTACCATGCTGTGTTGTCGTGTTGTGTTGCTACCATGCTGTGTTGTCATGTTGTGTTGCTACCATGCTGTGTTGTCAAGTTTTGTTGCTGCCATGCTATGTTGTCATGTGTTTCTACCATGTTGTGTTGTCATGTTTTGTTGCTGCCATGCTGTGTTGTCATGTTGTGTTGCTGCCATGCTGTGTTGTCATGTTGTGTTGCTGCCATGCTGTGTTGTCATGTTGTGTTGCTGCCATGTTGCTGTCATGTTGTGTTGCTGCCATGCTGTGTTGTCATGTTGTATTTCTTCCATGCTGTGTTGTCATGTGTTGCTGCCATGCTGTGTTGTCATGTGTTGCTGCCATGTTGTGTTGTCATGTTGTGTTGCTGCCATGCTGTGTTGTCATGTTGTGTTGCTACCATGCTGTGTTGTCATGTTGTGTGCCTGCCATGCTGTGTTGTCATGTTGTGTTGCTGCCATGTTCTGTTGCTACCATGCTGTGTTGTCGTGTTGTGTTGCTACCATGCTGTGTTGTCATGTTGTGTTGCTACCATGCTGTGTTGTCATGTTGTGTTGCTGCCATGCTGTGTTGTCATGTTGTGTTTCTACCATGTTGTGTTGTTATGTTGTGATGCTGCCATGCTGTGTTGTCATGTTGTCTTGCTACCATGCTGTGTTGTCATGTTGTGTTGCTGCCATGTTGCTGTCATGTTGTGTTGCTGCCATGCTGTGTTGTCATGTTGTGTTGCTACCATGCTGTGTTGTCATGTTGTGTTACTACCATGCTGTGTTTTCATGTGTTGCTGCCATGCTGTGTTGTTATGTTGTGTTGCTACCATGCTGTGTTGTCATGTTGTGTTGCTACCATGCTGTGTTGTCATGTTGTGTTGCTGCCATGTTCTGTTTCTACCATGCTGTGTTGTCATGTTGTGTTGCTACCATGCTGTGTTGTCCTGTTGTGTTCCTACCATGCTGTGTTGTCATGATGTGTTACTACCATGTTGTGTTGTCATGCTGTGTTGCTACCATGTTGTGTTGTCATGTTGTGTTTCTACCATGCTGTGTTGTCATGTGTTGCTGCCATGCTGTGTTGTCATGTTGTCCTCCTACCATGCTGTGTTGTCATGTTGTGTTGCTACCATGCTGTGTTGTTGTGTTGCTGCCATGTTCTGTTTCTACCATGCTGTGTTGTCATGTTGTGTTGCTACCATGCTGTGTTGTCAAGTTTTGTTGCTGCCATGCTGTGTTGTCATGTTGTGTTGCTACCATGCTGTGTTGTCAAGTTGTTTTGCTGCCATGCTATGTTGTCATGTGTTGCTACCATGTTGTGTTGTCATGTTGTGTTGCTACTAAGCTGTGTTTTCATGTGTTACTGCCATGCTGTGATGTCATGTTGTGTTGCTGCCATGCTGTGTTGTCATGTTGTGTTGCTGCCATGCTGTGTTGTCATGTTGTGTTGCTGCCATGCTGTGTTGTCATGTTGTATTGCTTCCATGCTGTGTTGTCATGTGTTGCTGCCATGCTGTTTTGTCATGTGTTGCTGCCATGTTGTGTTGTCATGTTGTGTTGCTGCCATGCTGTGTTGTCATGTTGTGTTGCTACCATGCTGTGTTGTCATGTTGTGTGCCTGCCATGCTGTGTTGTCATGTTGTGTTGCTGCCATGTTGTGTTGCTACCATGCTGTGTTGTCGTGTTGTGTTGCTACCATGCTGTGTTGTCATGTTGTGTTGCTACCATGCTGTGTTGTCATGTTGTGTTGCTGCCATGCTGTGTTGTCATGTTGTGTTTCTACCATGTTGTGTTGTTATGTTGTGTTGCTGCCATGCTGTGTTGTCATGTTGTGTTGCTACCATGCTGTGTTGTCATGTTGTGTTGCTGCCATGTTGCTGTCATGTTGTGTTGCTGCCATGCTGTGTTGTCATGTTGTGTTGCTAGCATGCTGTGTTGTCATGTTGTGTTACTACCATGCTGTGTTGTCATGTTGTGTTGCTGCCATGCTGTGTTGTTATGTTGTGTTACTACCATGCTGTGTTGTCATGTTGTGTTGCTGCCATGCTGTGTTGTTATGTTGTGTTGCTACCATGCTGTGTTGTCATGTTGTGTTGCTACCATGCTGTGTTGTCATGTTGTGTTGCTGCCATGTTCTGTTGCTACCATGCTGTGTTGTCATGTTGTGTTGCTACCATGCTGTGTTGTCCTGTTGTGTTCCTACCATGCTGTGTTGTCATGTTGTGTTTCTGCCATGCTGTGTTGTCATGTTGTGTTGCTACCATGCTGTGTTGTCATGATGTGTTACTACCATGTTGTGTTGTCATGCTGTGTTGCTACCATGTTGTGTTGTCATGTTGTCCTCCTACCATGCTGTGTTGTCATGTTGTGTTTCTACCATGCTGTGTTGTCATGTTGTGTTGCTGCCATGTTCTGTTTCTACCATGCTGTGTTGTCATGTTGTGTTGCTACCATGCTGTGTTGTCAAGTTTTGTTGCTGCCATGCTGTGTTGTCATGTTGTGTTGCTACCATGCTGTGTTGTCAAGTTGTTTTGCTGTCATGCTATGTTGTCATGTGATGCTACCATGTTGTGTTGTCATGTTGTGTTGCTACTAAGCTGTGTTTTCATGTGTTACTGCCATGCTGTGATGTCATGTTGTGTTGCTGCCATGCTGTGTTGTCATGTTGTGTTACTGCCATGCTGTGATGTCATGTTGTGTTGCTGCCATGCTGTGTTGTCATGTTGTGTTGCTGCCATGCTGTGTTGTCATGTTGTGTTGCTGCCATGCTGTGTTGTCATGTTGTATTGCTGCCACGTTGTGTTGTCATGTTGTGTTGCTGCCATGCTGTGTTGTTATGTTGTCTTGCTGCCATGCTGTGTTGTCATGTTGTGATTCTACCATGCTGTGTTGTCCTGTTGTGTTCTAACCATGCTGTGTTGTCATGTTGTGTTGCTGCCATGCTGTGTTGTCATGTTGTGTCGCTACCATGCTGTGTTGTCATGTTGTGTTACTACCATGTTGTGTTGTCATGCTGTGTTGCTGCCATGCTGTGTTGTCATGTTGTGTTGCTGATATGCTGTGTTGTCATGCTGTGTTGCTACCATGTTGTGTTGTCATGTTGTGTTGCTGCCATGTTGCTGTCATGTTGTGTTGCTGCCATGCTGTGTTGTCATGTTGTGTTGCTGCCATGCTGTGTTGTCATGTTGTGTTGCTGCCATGCTGTGTTGTCATGTTGTATTGCTGCCACGTTGTGTTGTCATGTTGTGTTGCTGCCATGCTGTGTTGTTATGTTGTCTTGCTGCCATGCTGTGTTGTCATGTTGTGATTCTACCATGCTGTGTTGTCCTGTTGTGTTCTAACCATGCTGTGTTGTCATGTTGTGTTGCTGCCATGCTGTGTTGTCATGTTGTGTCGCTACCATGCTGTGTTGTCATGTTGTGTTACTACCATGTTGTGTTGTCAGGCTGTGTTGCTGCCATGCTGTGTTGTCATGTTGTGTTGCTGATATGCTGTGTTGTCATGCTGTGTTGCTACCATGTTGTGTTGTCATGTTGTGTTGCTGCCATGTTGCTGTCATGTTGTGTTGCTGCCATGCTATGTTGTCATGTTGTGTTGCTACCATGCTTTGTTGTCAAGTTTTGTTGCTGCCATGCTGTGATGTCATGTTGTGTTGCTGCCATGCTGTGTTGTCATGTTGTGTTGCTGCCATGCTGTGTTGTCATGTTGTGTTGCTGCCATGTTGCTGTCATGTTGTGTTGCTGCCATGCTGTGTTGTCATGTTGTATTTCTTCCATGCTGTGTTGTCATGTGTTGCTGCCATGCTGTGTTGTCATGTGTTGCTGCCATGTTGTGTTGTCATGTTGTGTTGCTGCCATGCTGTGTTGTCATGTTGTGTTGCTACCATGCTGTGTTGTCATGTTGTGTGCCTGCCATGCTGTGTTGTCATGTTGTGTTGCTGCCATGTTCTGTTGCTACCATGCTGTGTTGTCGTGTTGTGTTGCTACCATGCTGTGTTGTCATGTTGTGTTGCTACCATGCTGTGTTGTCATGTTGTGTTGCTGCCATGCTGTGTTGTCATGTTGTGTTTCTACCATGTTGTGTTGTTATGTTGTGATGCTGCCATGCTGTGTTGTCATGTTGTCTTGCTACCATGCTGTGTTGTCATGTTGTGTTGCTGCCATGTTGCTGTCATGTTGTGTTGCTGCCATGCTGTGTTGTCATGTTGTGTTGCTACCATGCTGTGTTGTCATGTTGTGTTACTACCATGCTGTGTTTTCATGTGTTGCTGCCATGCTGTGTTGTTATGTTGTGTTGCTACCATGCTGTGTTGTCATGTTGTGTTGCTACCATGCTGTGTTGTCATGTTGTGTTGCTGCCATGTTCTGTTTCTACCATGCTGTGTTGTCATGTTGTGTTGCTACCATGCTGTGTTGTCCTGTTGTGTTCCTACCATGCTGTGTTGTCATGATGTGTTACTACCATGTTGTGTTGTCATGCTGTGTTGCTACCATGTTGTGTTGTCATGTTGTGTTTCTACCATGCTGTGTTGTCATGTGTTGCTGCCATGCTGTGTTGTCATGTTGTCCTCCTACCATGCTGTGTTGTCATGTTGTGTTGCTACCATGCTGTGTTGTTGTGTTGCTGCCATGTTCTGTTTCTACCATGCTGTGTTGTCATGTTGTGTTGCTACCATGCTGTGTTGTCAAGTTTTGTTGCTGCCATGCTGTGTTGTCATGTTGTGTTGCTACCATGCTGTGTTGTCAAGTTGTTTTGCTGCCATGCTATGTTGTCATGTGTTGCTACCATGTTGTGTTGTCATGTTGTGTTGCTACTAAGCTGTGTTTTCATGTGTTACTGCCATGCTGTGATGTCATGTTGTGTTGCTGCCATGCTGTGTTGTCATGTTGTGTTGCTGCCATGCTGTGTTGTCATGTTGTGTTGCTGCCATGCTGTGTTGTCATGTTGTATTGCTTCCATGCTGTGTTGTCATGTGTTGCTGCCATGCTGTTTTGTCATGTGTTGCTGCCATGTTGTGTTGTCATGTTGTGTTGCTGCCATGCTGTGTTGTCATGTTGTGTTGCTACCATGCTGTGTTGTCATGTTGTGTGCCTGCCATGCTGTGTTGTCATGTTGTGTTGCTGCCATGTTGTGTTGCTACCATGCTGTGTTGTCGTGTTGTGTTGCTACCATGCTGTGTTGTCATGTTGTGTTGCTACCATGCTGTGTTGTCATGTTGTGTTGCTGCCATGCTGTGTTGTCATGTTGTGTTTCTACCATGTTGTGTTGTTATGTTGTGTTGCTGCCATGCTGTGTTGTCATGTTGTGTTGCTACCATGCTGTGTTGTCATGTTGTGTTGCTGCCATGTTGCTGTCATGTTGTGTTGCTGCCATGCTGTGTTGTCATGTTGTGTTGCTACCATGCTGTGTTGTCATGTTGTGTTACTACCATGCTGTGTTGTCATGTTGTGTTGCTGCCATGCTGTGTTGTTATGTTGTGTTACTACCATGCTGTGTTGTCATGTTGTGTTGCTGCCATGCTGTGTTGTTATGTTGTGTTGCTACCATGCTGTGTTGTCATGTTGTGTTGCTACCATGCTGTGTTGTCATGTTGTGTTGCTGCCATGTTCTGTTGCTACCATGCTGTGTTGTCATGTTGTGTTGCTACCATGCTGTGTTGTCCTGTTGTGTTCCTACCATGCTGTGTTGTCATGTTGTGTTTCTGCCATGCTGTGTTGTCATGTTGTGTTGCTACCATGCTGTGTTGTCATGATGTGTTACTACCATGTTGTGTTGTCATGCTGTGTTGCTACCATGTTGTGTTGTCATGTTGTCCTCCTACCATGCTGTGTTGTCATGTTGTGTTTCTACCATGCTGTGTTGTCATGTTGTGTTGCTGCCATGTTCTGTTTCTACCATGCTGTGTTGTCATGTTGTGTTGCTACCATGCTGTGTTGTCAAGTTTTGTTGCTGCCATGCTGTGTTGTCATGTTGTGTTGCTACCATGCTGTGTTGTCAAGTTGTTTTGCTGTCATGCTATGTTGTCATGTGATGCTACCATGTTGTGTTGTCATGTTGTGTTGCTACTAAGCTGTGTTTTCATGTGTTACTGCCATGCTGTGATGTCATGTTGTGTTGCTGCCATGCTGTGTTGTCATGTTGTGTTACTGCCATGCTGTGATGTCATGTTGTGTTGCTGCCATGCTGTGTTGTCATGTTGTGTTGCTGCCATGCTGTGTTGTCATGTTGTGTTGCTGCCATGCTGTGTTGTCATGTTGTATTGCTGCCACGTTGTGTTGTCATGTTGTGTTGCTGCCATGCTGTGTTGTTATGTTGTCTTGCTGCCATGCTGTGTTGTCATGTTGTGATTCTACCATGCTGTGTTGTCCTGTTGTGTTCTAACCATGCTGTGTTGTCATGTTGTGTTGCTGCCATGCTGTGTTGTCATGTTGTGTCGCTACCATGCTGTGTTGTCATGTTGTGTTACTACCATGTTGTGTTGTCATGCTGTGTTGCTGCCATGCTGTGTTGTCATGTTGTGTTGCTGATATGCTGTGTTGTCATGCTGTGTTGCTACCATGTTGTGTTGTCATGTTGTGTTGCTGCCATGTTGCTGTCATGTTGTGTTGCTGCCATGCTGTGTTGTCATGTTGTGTTGCTGCCATGCTGTGTTGTCATGTTGTGTTGCTGCCATGCTGTGTTGTCATGTTGTATTGCTGCCACGTTGTGTTGTCATGTTGTGTTGCTGCCATGCTGTGTTGTTATGTTGTCTTGCTGCCATGCTGTGTTGTCATGTTGTGATTCTACCATGCTGTGTTGTCCTGTTGTGTTCTAACCATGCTGTGTTGTCATGTTGTGTTGCTGCCATGCTGTGTTGTCATGTTGTGTCGCTACCATGCTGTGTTGTCATGTTGTGTTACTACCATGTTGTGTTGTCAGGCTGTGTTGCTGCCATGCTGTGTTGTCATGTTGTGTTGCTGATATGCTGTGTTGTCATGCTGTGTTGCTACCATGTTGTGTTGTCATGTTGTGTTGCTGCCATGTTGCTGTCATGTTGTGTTGCTGCCATGCTATGTTGTCATGTTGTGTTGCTACCATGCTTTGTTGTCAAGTTTTGTTGCTGCCATGCTGTGATGTCATGTTGTGTTGCTGCCATGCTGTGTTGGTATGTTGTGTTGCTGCCATGCTGTGTTGTCATGTTGTGTTTCTACCATGTTGTGTTGTTATGTTGTGTTGCTGCCATGCTGTGTTGTCATGTTGTGTTGCTGCCATGCTGTGTTGTCATGTTGTGTTGCTACCATGCTGTGTTGTCATGTTGTGATGCTACCATGCTGTGTTGTCCTGTTGTGTTCCTACCATGCTGTGTTGTCATGTTGTGTTGCTGCCATGTTGCTGTCATGTTGTGTTGCTGCCATCCTGTGTTGTCATGTTGTGTTGCTACCATGCTGATTTGTCAAGTTGTGTTGCTGCCATGCTATGTTGTCATGTGCTGCTACCATGTTGTGTTGTCATGTTGTGTTTCTACCATGCTGTGTGTTCATGTGTTGCTGCCATGCTGTGTTGTCATGTTGTGTTGCTACCATGCTGTGTTGTCATGTTGTGATGCTACCATGCTGTGTTGTCATGTTGTGTTGCTGCCATGTTCTGTTGCTACCATGCTGTGTTGGTATGTTGTGTTGCTACCATGCTGTGTTGTCATGTTGTGTTTCTACCATGTTGTGTTGTCATGTTGTGTTGCTGCCATGTTGCTGTCATGTTGTGTTGCTGCCATGCTGTGTTGTCATGTTGTGTTGCTACCATGCTTTGTTGTCATGTTGTGTTGCTGCCATGTTCTGTTTCTACCATGCTGTGTTGTCAAGTTTTGTTGCTGCCATGCTGTGTTGTCATGTTGTGTTGCTGCCATGCTGTGTTGTCATATTGTGTTTCTACCATGTTGTGTTGTTATGTTGTGTTGCTGCCATCCTGTGTTGTCATGTTGTGTTGCTACCATGCTGTGTTGTCATGTTGTGATGCTACCATGCTGTGTTGTCATGTTGTGTTGCTGCCATGTTCTGTTGCTACCATGCTGTGTTGGTATGTTGTGTTGCTACCATGCTGTGTTGTCATGTTGTGTTTCTACCATGTTGTGTTGTTATGTTGTGTTGCTGCCATGCTGTGTTGTCATGTTGTGTTGCTGCCATGTTGTGTTGTCATGTTGTGTTGCTACCATGCTGTGTTGTCATGTTGTGATGCTACCATGCTGTGTTGTCCTGTTGTGTTCCTACCATGCTGTGTTGTCATGTTGTGTTGCTGCCATGTTGCTGTCATGTTGTGTTGCTGCCATCCTGTGTTGTCATGTTGTGTTACTACCATGCTGATTTGTCAAGTTGTGTTGCTGCCATGCTATGTTGTCATGTGTTGCTACCATGTTGTGTTGTCATGTTGTGTTTCTACCATGCTGTGTGTTCATGTGTTGCTGCCATGCTGTGTTGTCATGTTGTGTTGCTACCATGCTGTGTTGTCATGTTGTGATGCTACCATGCTGTGTTGTCATGTTGTGTTGCTGCCATGTTCTGTTGCTACCATGCTGTGTTGTCGTGTTGTGTTGCTACCATGCTGTGTTGTCATGTTGTGTTGCTACCATGCTGTGTTGTCAAGTTTTGTTGCTGCCATGCTATGTTGTCATGTGTTGCTACCATGTTGTGTTGTCATGTTTTGTTGCTGCCATGCTGTGTTGTCATGTTGTGTTGCTGCCATGCTGTGTTGTCATGTTGTGTTGCTGCCATGCTGTGTTGTCATGTTGTGTTGCTACCATGCTGTGTTGTCATGTTGTGATGCTACCATGCTGTGTTGTCCTGTTGTGTTCCAACCATGCTGTGTTGTCATGTTGTGTTGCTGCCATGCTGTGTTGTCATGTTGTGTTGCTACCATGCTGTGTTGTCATGTTGTGTTACTACCATGCTGTGTTTTCATGTGTTGCTGCCATGCTGTGTTGTTATGTTGTGTTGCTACCATGCTGTGTTGTCATGTTGTGTTGCTACCATGCTGTGTTGTCATGTTGTGTTGCTGCCATGTTCTGTTTCTACCATGCTGTGTTGTCATGTTGTGTTGCTACCATGCTGTGTTGTCCTGTTGTGTTCCTACCATGCTGTGTTGTCATGATGTGTTACTACCATGTTGTGTTGTCATGCTGTGTTGCTACCATGTTGTGTTGTCATGTTGTGTTTCTACCATGCTGTGTTGTCATGTGTTGCTGCCATGCTGTGTTGTCATGTTGTCCTCCTACCATGCTGTGTTGTCATGTTGTGTTGCTACCATGCTGTGTTGTTGTGTTGCTGCCATGTTCTGTTTCTACCATGCTGTGTTGTCATGTTGTGTTGCTACCATGCTGTGTTGTCAAGTTTTGTTGCTGCCATGCTGTGTTGTCATGTTGTGTTGCTACCATGCTGTGTTGTCAAGTTGTTTTGCTGCCATGCTATGTTGTCATGTGTTGCTACCATGTTGTGTTGTCATGTTGTGTTGCTACTAAGCTGTGTTTTCATGTGTTACTGCCATGCTGTGATGTCATGTTGTGTTGCTGCCATGCTGTGTTGTCATGTTGTGTTGCTGCCATGCTGTGTTGTCATGTTGTGTTGCTGCCATGCTGTGTTGTCATGTTGTATTGCTTCCATGCTGTGTTGTCATGTGTTGCTGCCATGCTGTGTTGTCATGTGTTGCTGCCATGTTGTGTTGTCATGTTGTGTTGCTGCCATGCTGTGTTGTCATGTTGTGTTGCTACCATGCTGTGTTGTCATGTTGTGTGCCTGCCATGCTGTGTTGTCATGTTGTGTTGCTGCCATGTTCTGTTGCTACCATGCTGTGTTGTCGTGTTGTGTTGCTACCATGCTGTGTTGTCATGTTGTGTTGCTACCATGCTGTGTTGTCATGTTGTGTTGCTGCCATGCTGTGTTGTCATGTTGTGTTTCTACCATGTTGTGTTGTTATGTTGTGTTGCTGCCATGCTGTGTTGTCATGTTGTGTTGCTACCATGCTGTGTTGTCATGTTGTGTTGCTGCCATGTTGCTGTCATGTTGTGTTGCTGCCATGCTGTGTTGTCATGTTGTGTTGCTACCATGCTGTGTTGTCATGTTGTGTTACTACCATGCTGTGTTGTCATGTTGTGTTGCTGCCATGCTGTGTTGTTATGTTGTGTTACTACCATGCTGTGTTGTCATGTTGTGTTGCTGCCATGCTGTGTTGTTATGTTGTGTTGCTACCATGCTGTGTTGTCATGTTGTGTTGCTACCATGCTGTGTTGTCATGTTGTGTTGCTGCCATGTTCTGTTGCTACCATGCTGTGTTGTCATGTTGTGTTGCTACCATGCTGTGTTGTCCTGTTGTGTTCCTACCATGCTGTGTTGTCATGTTGTGTTTCTGCCATGCTGTGTTGTCATGTTGTGTTGCTACCATGCTGTGTTGTCATGATGTGTTACTACCATGTTGTGTTGTCATGCTGTGTTGCTACCATGTTGTGTTGTCATGTTGTCCTCCTACCATGCTGTGTTGTCATGTTGTGTTGCTACCATGCTGTGTTGTCATGTTGTGTTGCTGCCATGTTCTGTTTCTACCATGCTGTGTTGTCATATTGTGTTGCTACCATGCTGTGTTGTCAAGTTTTGTTGCTGCCATGCTGTGTTGTCATGTTGTGTTGCTACCATGCTGTGTTGTCAAGTTGTTTTGCTGTCATGCTATGTTGTCATGTGATGCTACCATGTTGTGTTGTCATGTTGTTTTGCTACTAAGCTGTGTTTTCATGTGTTACTGCCATGCTGTGATGTCATGTTGTGTTGCTGCCATGCTGTGTTGTCATGTTGTGTTACTGCCATGCTGTGATGTCATGTTGTGTTGCTGCCATGCTGTGTTGTCATGTTGTGTTGCTGCCATGCTGTGTTGTCATGTTGTGTTGCTGCCATGCTGTGTTGTCATGTTGTATTGCTGCCACGTTGTGTTGTCATGTTGTGTTGCTGCCATGCTGTGTTGTTATGTTGTCTTGCTGCCATGCTGTGTTGTCATGTTGTGATTCTACCATGCTGTGTTGTCCTGTTGTGTTCTAACCATGCTGTGTTGTCATGTTGTGTTGCTGCCATGCTGTGTTGTCATGTTGTGTCGCTACCATGCTGTGTTGTCATGTTGTGTTACTACCATGTTGTGTTGTCATGCTGTGTTGCTGCCATGCTGTGTTGTCATGTTGTGTTGCTGATATGCTGTGTTGTCATGCTGTGTTGCTACCATGTTGTGTTGTCATGTTGTGTTGCTGCCATGTTGCTGTCATGTTGTGTTGCTGCCATGCTGTGTTGTCATGTTGTGTTGCTGCCATGCTGTGTTGTCATGTTGTGTTGCTGCCATGCTGTGTTGTCATGTTGTATTGCTGCCACGTTGTGTTGTCATGTTGTGTTGCTGCCATGCTGTGTTGTTATGTTGTCTTGCTGCCATGCTGTGTTGTCATGTTGTGATTCTACCATGCTGTGTTGTCCTGTTGTGTTCTAACCATGCTGTGTTGTCATGTTGTGTTGCTGCCATGCTGTGTTGTCATGTTGTGTCGCTACCATGCTGTGTTGTCATGTTGTGTTACTACCATGTTGTGTTGTCAGGCTGTGTTGCTGCCATGCTGTGTTGTCATGTTGTGTTGCTGATATGCTGTGTTGTCATGCTGTGTTGCTACCATGTTGTGTTGTCATGTTGTGTTGCTGCCATGTTGCTGTCATGTTGTGTTGCTGCCATGCTATGTTGTCATGTTGTGTTGCTACCATGCTTTGTTGTCATGCTGTGTTGCTGCCATGTTCTGTTTCTACCATGCTGTGTTGTCAAGTTTTGTTGCTGCCATGCTGTGATGTCATGTTGTGTTGCTGCCATGCTGTGTTGGTATGTTGTGTTGCTGCCATGCTGTGTTGTCATGTTGTGTTTCTACCATGTTGTGTTGTTATGTTGTGTTGCTGCCATGCTGTGTTGTCATGTTGTGTTGCTGCCATGCTGTGTTGTCATGTTGTGTTGCTACCATGCTGTGTTGTCATGTTGTGATGCTACCATGCTGTGTTGTCCTGTTGTGTTCCTACCATGCTGTGTTGTCATGTTGTGTTGCTGCCATGTTGCTGTCATGTTGTGTTGCTGCCATCCTGTGTTGTCATGTTGTGTTGCTACCATGCTGATTTGTCAAGTTGTGTTGCTGCCATGCTATGTTGTCATGTGTTGCTACCATGTTGTGTTGTCATGTTGTGTTTCTACCATGCTGTGTGTTCATGTGTTGCTGCCATGCTGTGTTGTCATGTTGTGTTGCTACCATGCTGTGTTGTCATGTTGTGATGCTACCATGCTGTGTTGTCATGTTGTGTTGCTGCCATGTTCTGTTGCTACCATGCTGTGTTGGTATGTTGTGTTGCTACCATGCTGTGTTGTCATGTTGTGTTTCTACCATGTTGTGTTGTCATGTTGTGTTGCTGCCATGTTGCTGTCATGTTGTGTTGCTGCCATGCTGTGTTGTCATGTTGTGTTGCTACCATGCTTTGTTGTCATGTTGTGTTGCTGCCATGTTCTGTTTCTACCATGCTGTGTTGTCAAGTTTTGTTGCTGCCATGCTGTGTTGTCATGTTGTGTTGCTGCCATGCTGTGTTGTCATATTGTGTTTCTACCATGTTGTGTTGTTATGTTGTGTTGCTGCCATCCTGTGTTGTCATGTTGTGTTGCTACCATGCTGTGTTGTCATGTTGTGATGCTACCATGCTGTGTTGTCATGTTGTGTTGCTGCCATGTTCTGTTGCTACCATGCTGTGTTGGTATGTTGTGTTGCTACCATGCTGTGTTGTCATGTTGTGTTTCTACCATGTTGTGTTGTTATGTTGTGTTGCTGCCATGCTGTGTTGTCATGTTGTGTTGCTGCCATGTTGTGTTGTCATGTTGTGTTGCTACCATGCTGTGTTGTCATGTTGTGATGCTACCATGCTGTGTTGTCCTGTTGTGTTCCTACCATGCTGTGTTGTCATGTTGTGTTGCTGCCATGTTGCTGTCATGTTGTGTTGCTGCCATCCTGTGTTGTCATGTTGTGTTACTACCATGCTGATTTGTCAAGTTGTGTTGCTGCCATGCTATGTTGTCATGTGTTGCTACCATGTTGTGTTGTCATGTTGTGTTTCTACCATGCTGTGTGTTCATGTGTTGCTGCCATGCTGTGTTGTCATGTTGTGTTGCTACCATGCTGTGTTGTCATGTTGTGATGCTACCATGCTGTGTTGTCATGTTGTGTTGCTGCCATGTTCTGTTGCTACCATGCTGTGTTGTCGTGTTGTGTTGCTACCATGCTGTGTTGTCATGTTGTGTTGCTACCATGCTGTGTTGTCAAGTTTTGTTGCTGCCATGCTATGTTGTCATGTGTTGCTACCATGTTGTGTTGTCATGTTTTGTTGCTGCCATGCTGTGTTGTCATGTTGTGTTGCTGCCATGCTGTGTTGTCATGTTGTGTTGCTGCCATGCTGTGTTGTCATGTTGTGTTGCTACCATGCTGTGTTGTCATGTTGTGATGCTACCATGCTGTGTTGTCCTGTTGTGTTCCAACCATGCTGTGTAGTCATGTTGTGTTGCTGCCATGCTGTGTTGTCATGTTGTGTTGCTACCATGCTGTGTTGTCATGTTGTGTTACTACCATGTTGTGTTGTCATGCTGTGTTGCTGCCATGCTGTGTTGTCATGTTGTGTTGCTGCCATGCTGTGTTGTCATGTGTTGCTACCATGTTGTGTTGTCATGTTGTGTTTCTACCATGCTGTGTTTTCATGTGTGGCTGCCATGCTGTGTTGTCATGTTGTGTTGCTACCATGCTGTGTTGTCATGTTGTGTTGCTACCATGCTGTGTTGTCATGTTGTGATGCTACCATGCTGTGTTGTCCTGTTGTGTTCCAAACATGCTGTGTTGTCATGTTGTGTTGCTGCCATGCTGTGTTGTCATGTTGTGTTGCTACCATGCTGTGTTGTCATGTTGTATTACTACCATGTTGTGTTGTCATGTTGTGTTGCTACCATGCTGTGTTGTCAAGTTGTGTTTCTGCCATGCTATGTTGTCATGTGTTGCTACCATGTTGTGTTGTCATGTTGTGTTTCTACCATGCTGTGTTTTCATGTGTGGCTGCCATGCTGTGTTGTCATGTTGTGTTGCTACCATGCTGTGTTGTCATGTTGTGTTGCTACCATGCTGTGTTGTCATGTTGTGTTGCTGCCATGTTCTGTTGCTAACATGCTGTGTTGTCGTGTTGTGTTGCTACCATGCTCTGTTGTCATGTTGTGTTGCTACCATGCTGTGTTGTCAAGTTTTGTTGCTGCCATGCTATGTTGTCATGTGTTGCTACCATGTTGTGTTGTAATGTTTTGTTGCTGCCATGCTGTGTTGTCATGTTGTGTTGCTGCCATGCTGTGTTGTTATGTTGTGTTGCTGCCATGCTGTGTTGTCATGTTGTGTTTCTACCATGTTGTGTTGTTATGTTGTGTTGCTGCCATGCTGTGTTGTCATGTTGTGATTCTACCATGCTGTGTTGTCCTGTTGTGTTCCTACCATGCTGTATTGTCATGTTGTGTTGCTGCCATGTTGCTGTCATGTTGTGTTGCTGCCATGCTGTGTTGTCATGTTGTGTTGCTACCATGCTGTGTTGTCAAGTTGTGTTTCTGCCATGCTATGTTGTCATGTGTTGCTACCATGTTGTGTTGTCATGTTGTGTTTCTACCATGCTGTGTTTTCATGTGTTGCTGCCATGCTGTGTTGTCATGTTGTGTTGCTACCATGCTGTGTTGTCATGTTGTGTTGCTGCCATGTTCTGTTGCTACCATGCTGTGTTGTCATGTGTTGCTACCATGCTGTGTTGTCCTGTTGTTTTACTACCATGTTGTGTTGTCATGCTGTGTTGCTACCATGTTGTGTTGTCATGTTGTGTTGCTACCATTCTGTGTTGTCATGTGTTGCAGCCATGCTGTGTTGTCATGTTGTCCTCCTACCATGCTGTGTTGTCATGTTGTGTTGCTACCATGCTGTGTTGTCATGTTGTGTTGCTGCCATGTTCTGTTTCTACCATGCTGTGTTGTCATGTTGTGTTGCTACCATGCTGTGTTGTCAAGTTTTGTTTCTGCCATGCTGTGTTGTCATGTTGTGTTGCTACCATGCTGTGTTGTCAAGTTGTTTTGCTGCCATGCTATGTTGTCATGTGTGATGCTACCATGTTGTGTTGTCATGTTGTGTTGCTACTAAGCTGTGTTTTCATGTGTTACTGCCATGCTGTGATGTCATGTTGTGTTGCTGCCATGCTGTGTTGTCATGTTGTGTTGCTGCCATGCTGTGTTGTCATGTTGTGTTGCTGCCATGCTGTGTTGTCATGTTGTATTGCTGCCACGTTGTGCTGTCATGTTGTGTTGCTGCCATGCTGTGTTGTCATGTTGTGTTGCTACCTTGTTGTGTTGTCATGTTGTGTTGCTGCCATGTTGCTGTCATGTTGTGTTGCTGCCAAGCTGTGTTGTCATGTTGTGTTGCTACCATGCTATGTTGTCAAGTTGTGTTTCTACCATGTTGTGTTGTCATGTTGTGATGCTACCATGCTGTGTAGTCCTGTTGTGTTCCTACCATGCTGTGTTGTCATGTTGTGTTGCTACCATGCTGTGTTGTCAAGTTGTGTTGTTGCCATGCTATGTTGTAATGTGTTGCTACCATTTTGTGTTGTCATGTTGTGTTTCTACCATGCTGTGTTGTCATGCTGTGTTTCTACTATGTTGTGTTGTCATGTTGTGTTGCTGCCATGCTGTGTTGTCATGTTGTCTTGCTACCATGCTGTGTTGTCATGTTGTGTTGCTACCATGCTGTGTTGTCATGTTGTGTTGCTGCCATGTTCTGTTGCTACCATGCTGTGTTGTCATGGTGTGTTTCTACCATGCTGTGTTGTCAAGTTTTGTTGCTGCCATGCTATGTTGTCATGTGTTGCTACCATGTTGTGTTGTCATGTTTTGTTGCTCCCATGCTGTGTTGTCATGTTTTGTTGCTGCCATGCTGTGTTGTCATGTTGTGTTGCTGCCATGCTGTGTTGTTATGTTGTGTTGCTGCCATGCTGTGTTGTCATGTTGTGTTTCTACCATGTTGTGTTGTTATGTTGTGTTGCTGCCATGCTGTGTTGTCATGTTGTGTTGCTACCATGCTGTGTTGTCAAGATGTGTTATTACCATGTTGTGTTGTCATGCTGTGTTACTATCATGTTGTGTTGTCATGTTTTGTTAATACCATGCTGTGTTGTCATGTGTTTCTGCCATGCTGTGTTGTCATGTTGTGCTTCTACCATGCTGTGTTGTCATGTTGTGTTTCTGCCATGCTGTGTTGTCATGTTGTGTTGCTACCATGTTTTGTTGTCATGTTTTGTTGCTGCCATGCTGTGTTTCATGTGTTGCTGCCATGCTGTGTTGTCATGTTGTGTTGCTCCCATGCTGTGTTGTTATGTGTTGCTACCATGCTGTGTTGTCATGTTCTTTTGCTACCATGCTGTGTTGTCATTTTGTGTTGCTGCCATGTTCTGTTTCTACCATGCTGTGTTGTCATGTTGTGTTGCTACCATGCTATGTTGTCATGTTGTGTTGCTGCCATGTTCTGTTTCTACCATGCTGTGTTGTCATGTTGTGTTGCTACCATGCTGTGTTGTCATGTGTTACTGCCATGCTGTGATGTCATGTTGTGTTGCTGCCATGCTGTGTTGTCATGTTGTGTTGCTGCCATGCTGTGTTGTCATGTTGTGTTGCTGCCATGCTGTGTTGTCATGTTGTATTGCTGCCACGTTGTGCTGTCATGTTGTGTTGCTGCCATGCTGTGTTGTCATGTTGTGTTGCTACCTTGTTGTGTTGTCATGTTGTGTTGCTGCCATGTTGCTGTCATGTTGTGTTGCTGCCAAGCTGTGTTGTCATGTTGTGTTGCTACCATGCTATGTTGTCAAGTTGTGTTTCTACCATGTTGTGTTGTCATGTTGTGATGCTACCATGCTGTGTTGTCCTGTTGTGTTTCTGCCATGCTGTGTTGTCATGTTGTGTTGCTACCATGCTGTGTTGTCATGTTGTGTTGCTACCATGTTTTGTTGTCATGTTTTGTTGCTGCCATGCTGTGTTTCATGTGTTGCTGCCATGCTGTGTTGTCATGTTGTGTTGCTCCCATGCTGTGTTGTTATGTGTTGCTACAATGCTGTGTTGTCATGTTCTTTTGCTACCATGCTGTGTTGTCATTTTGTGTTGCTGCCATGTTCTGTTTCTACCATGCTGTGTTGTCATGTTGTGTTGCTACCATGCTATGTTGTCATGTTGTGTTGCTGCCATGTTCTGTTTCTACCATGCTGTGTTGTCATGTTGTGTTGCTACCATGCTGTGTTGTCATGTGTTGCTGCCATGCTGTGTTGTCATGTTGTGCTGCTACCATGCTGTGTTGTCATGTTGTGTTGCTACCATGCTGTGTTGTCATGTTGTGTTGCTGCCATGTTCTGTTTCTACCATGCTGTGTTGTCTAGTTTTGTTGCTGCCATGCTGTGTTGTCATGTTGTGTTGCTGCCATGCTGTGTTGGTATGTTGTGTTGCTGCCATGCTGTGTTGTCATGTTGTGTTTCTACCATGTTGTGTTGTTATGTTGTGTTGCTGCCATGCTGTGTTGTCATGTTGTGTTGCTGCCATGCTGTGTTGTCCTGTTGTGTTCCTACCATGCTGTGTTGTCATGTTGTGTTGCTGCCATGTTGCTGTCATGTTGTGTTGCTGCCATGCTGTGTTGTCATGTTGTGTTGCTGCCATGCTGTGTTGTCATGTTGTGTTGCTACCATGTTTTGTTGTCATGTTTTGTTGCTGCCATGCTGTGTTTCATGTGTTGCTGCCATGCTGTGTTGTCATGTTGTGTTGCTCCCATGCTGTGTTGTTATGTGTTGCTACAATGCTGTGTTGTCATGTTCTTTTGCTACCATGCTGTGTTGTCATTTTGTGTTGCTGCCATGTTCTGTTTCTACCATGCTGTGTTGTCATGTTGTGTTGCTACCATGCTATGTTGTCATGTTGTGTTGCTGCCATGTTCTGTTTCTACCATGCTGTGTTGTCATGTTGTGTTGCTGCCATGCTGTGTTGTCATGTTGTGTTTCTACCATGTTGTGTTGTTATGTTGTGTTGTCATGTTGTGTTGCTGCCATGCTGTGTTGTCATGTTGTGTTGCTACCATGCTGTGTTGTCATGTTGTGATGCTACCATGCTGTGTTGTCCTGTTGTGTTCCTACCATGCTGTGTTGTCATGTTGTGTTGCTGCCATGTTGCTGTCATGTTGTGTTGCTGCCATGCTGTGTTGTCATGTTGTGTTGCTACCATGCTGTGTTGTCATGTTGTGTTACTACCATGCTGTGTTTTCATGTGTTGCTGCCATGCTGTGTTGTCATGTTGTGTTGCTACCATGCTGTGTTGTCATGTTGTGTTGCTGCCATGTTCTGTTGCTACCATGCTGTGTTGTCATGTTGTGTTGCTACCATGCTGTGTTGTCCTGTTGTGTTCCTACCATGCTGTGTTGTCATGTTGTGTTTCTGCCATGCTGTGTTGTCATGTTGTGTTGCTACCATGCTGTGTTGTCATGATGAGTTACTACCATGTTGTGTTGTCATGCTGTGTTGCTACCATGTTGTGTTGTCATGTTGTGTTGCTACCATTCTGTGTTGTCATGTGTTGCTGCCATGCTGTGTTGTCATGTTGTCCTCCTACCATGCTGTGTTGTCATGTTGTGTTGCTACCATGCTGTGTTGTCATGTTGTGTTGCTGCCATGTTCTGTTTCTACCATGCTGTGTTGTCATGTTGTGTTGCTACCATGCTGTGTTGTCAAGTTTTGTTGCTGCCATGCTGTGTTGTCATGTTGTGTTGCTACCATGCTGTGTTGTCAAGTTGTTTTGCTGCCATGCTATGTTGTCATGTGTTGCTACCATGTTGTGTTGTCATGTTGTGTTGCTACTAAGCTGTGTTTTCATGTGTTACTGCCATGCTGTGATGTCATGTTGTGTTGCTGCCATGCTGTGTTGTCATGTTGTGTTGCTGCCATGCTGTGTTGTCATGTTGTGTTGCTGCCATGCTGTGTTGTCATGTTGTATTGCTGCCACGTTGTGCTCTCATGTTGTGTTGCTGCCATGCTGTGTTGTCATGTTGTGTTTCTACCTTGTTGTGTTGTCATGTTGTGTTGCTGCCATGTTGCTGTCATGTTGTGTTGCTGCCAAGCTGTGTTGTCATGTTGTGTTGCTACCATGCTATGTTGTCAAGTTGTGTTTCTACCATGTTGTGTTGTCATGTTGTGATGCTACCATGCTGTGTTGTCCTGTTGTGTTCCTACCATGCTGTGTTGTCATGTTGTGATGCAACCATGCTGTGTTGTCATGTTGTGTTGCTACCATGCTGTGTTGTCAAGTTGTGTTGCTGCCATGCTATGTTGTAATGTGTTGCTACCATGTTGTGTTGTCATGTTGTGTTTCTACCATGCTGTGTTGTCATGCTGTGTTTCTACTATGTTGTGTTGTCATGTTGTGTTGCTGCCATGCTGTGTTGTCATGTTGTCTTGCTACCATGCTGTGTTGTCATGTTGTGTTGCTACCATGCTGTGTTGTCATGTTGTGTTGCTGCCATGTTCTGTTGCTACCATGCTGTGTTGTCATGGTGTGTTTCTACCATGCTGTGTTGTCAAGTTTTGTTGCTGCCATGCTATGTTGTCATGTGTTGCTACCATGTTGTGTTGTCATGTTTTGTTGCTCCCATGCTGTGTTGTCATGTTTTGTTGCTGCCATGCTGTGTTGTCATGTTGTGTTGCTGCCATGCTGTGTTGTTATGTTGTGTTGCTGCCATGCTGTGTTGTCATGTTGTGTTTCTACCATGTTGTGTTGTTATGTTGTGTTGCTGCCATGCTGTGTTGTCATGTTGTGTTGCTACCATGCTGTGTTGTCAAGATGTGTTATTACCATGTTGTGTTGTCATGCTGTGTTACTATCAAGTTGTGTTGTCATGTTTTGTTAATACCATGCTGTGTTGTCATGTGTTTCTGCCATGCTGTGTTGTCATGTTGTGCTTCTACCATGCTGTGTTGTCATGTTGTGTTTCTGCCATGCTGTGTTGTCATGTTGTGTTGCTACCATGTTGTGTTGTCATGTTTTGTTGCTGCCATGCTGTGTTTCATGTGTTGCTGCCATGCTGTGTTGTCATGTTGTGTTGCTCCCATGCTGTGTTGTTATGTGTTGCTACCATGCTGTGTTGTCATGTTCTTTTGCTACCATGCTGTGTTGTCATGTTGTGATGCCGCCATGCTGTGTTGTCATGTTATGTTACTACCATGCTGTGTTGTAAAGTTGAGTTGCCACCATGCTGTGTTGCTACCATGCTGTGTTTCCACCATGCTGTGTTGTCATGTTGTGTTGCCACCATGCTGTGTTGTCATGTTGTGTTACTACCATGCTGTGTTGTCATGTTGTGTTGCTGCCATGCTGTGTTGTCATGTTGTGTTGCTGCCATGCTGTGTTGTCATGTTGTGTTTCTGCCATGCTGTGTTGTCAAGTTGTGTTGCTGCCATGCTGTGTTGTCATGTTGTGTTGCTGCCATGCTGTGTTGTCATGTTGTGTTGCTGCCATGCTGTGTTGTCATGTTGTGTTGCTGCCATGTTGCTGTCATGTTGTGGTGCTGCCATGCTGTGTTGTCATGTTGTATTGCTTCCATGCTGTGTTGTCATCTGTTGCTGCCATGCTGTGTTGTCATGTGTTGCTGCCATGTTGTGTTGTCATGTTGTGTTGATGCCATGCTGTGTTGTCATGTTGTGTTGCTGCCATGCTGTGTTGTCATGTTGTGTTGCTACCATGCTGTGTTGTCATGTTGTGTGCCTGCCATGCTGTGTTGTCATGTTGTGTTGCTGCCATGCTGTGTTGTTATGTGTTGCTGCCATGATCTGTTGTCATGTGTTGCTGCCATGTTGTGTTGTCATGTTGTGTTGATGCCATGCTGTGTTGTCATGTTGTGTTGCTGCCATGCTGTGTTGTCATGTTGTGTTGCTACCATGCTGTGTTGTCATGTTGTGTTGCTGCCATGCTGTGTTGTCATGTTGTGTTGCTACCATGCTGTGTTGTCATGTTGTGTTGCTGCTATTCTGTGTAGTCATGTTGTGTTGCTGCCATGCTGTGTTGTCATGTTGTGTTTCTACCATGCTGTGTTGTCATGTTGTGTTGCTGCCATGCTGTGTTGTTATGTTTCTACCATGCTGTGTTGTCATGGTTTGTTGCTGCCATGCTGTGTTGCTGCCATGCTGTGTTGTTATGTGTTCTACCATGATGTGATGTTCTGTGTTACTACCATGCTGGGATGTCATGTTGTGTTGCTGTCATGCTGTGTTGTCATGTTGTGTTGCTGCCATGCTGTGTTGTCATGTTGTGTTGCTGCCATGCCATGCTGTGTTGTCATGTTGTGTTGCTACCATGCTGTGTTGTCATGTGTTGCTGCCATGCTGTGTTGTCATGTTGTGTTGCTATCATGCTGTGTTGTCATGTGTTGCTGCCATGCTGTGTTGTCATGTGATGTAGCTACCATGCTGTGTTGTCATGTGTTGCTGCCATGCTGTGTTGTCATGTTGTGTTGCTACCATGTTGTGTTGTCATGTGTTGCTGCCATGCTGTGTTGTCATGTTATGTTGCTGCCATGCTGTGTTGTAATGTTGTGTTGCTACCATGCTGTGTTGTCAAGTTGTGTTGCTGCCATGCTATGTTGTCATGTGTTGCTACCATGTTGTGTTGTCATGTTGTGTTGCTGCCATGCTGTGTTGTCATGTTGTGTTGCTACCATGCTGTGTTGTCATGTTGTGTTGCTGCCATGCTGTGTTGTCATGTTGTGTTTCTACCATGTTGTGTTGTTATGTTGTGTTGTCATGTTGTGTTGCTGCCATGCTGTGTTGTCATGTTGTGTTGCTACCATGCTGTGTTGTCATGTTGTGATGCTACCATGCTGTGTTGTCCTGTTGTGTTCCTACCATGCTGTGTTGTCATGTTGTGTTGCTGCCATGTTGCTGTCATGTTGTGTTGCTGCCATGCTGTGTTGTCATGTTGTGTTGCTACCATGCTGTGTTGTCATGTTGTGTTACTACCATGCTGTGTTTTCATGTGTTGCTGCCATGCTGTGTTGTCATGTTGTGTTGCTACCATGCTGTGTTGTCATGTTGTGTTACTACCATGCTGTGTTTTCATGTGTTGCTGCCATGCTGTGTTGTCATGTTGTGTTGCTACCATGCTGTGTTGTCATGTTGTGTTGCTACCATGCTGTGTTGTCATGTTGTGTTGCTGCCATGTTCTGTTGCTACCATGCTGTGTTGTCATGTTGTGTTGCTACCATGCTGTGTTGTCCTGTTGTGTTCCTACCATGCTGTGTTGTCATGTTGTGTTTCTGCCATGCTGTGTTGTCATGTTGTGTTGCTACCGTGCTGTGTTGTCATGATGAGTTACTACCATGTTGTGTTGTCATGCTGTGTTGCTACCATGTTGTGTTGCTACCATTCTGTGTTGTCATGTGTTGCTGCCATGCTGTGTTGTCATGTTGTCCTCCTACCATGCTGTGTTGTCATGTTGTGTTGCTACCATGCTGTGTTGTCATGTTGTGTTGCTGCCATGTTCTGTTTCTACCATGCTGTGTTGTCATGTTGTGTTGCTACCATGCTGTGTTGTCAAGTTTTGTTGCTGCCATGCTGTGTTGTCATGTTGTGTTGCTACCATGCTGTGTTGTCATGTGTTGCTACCATGTTGTGTTGTCATGTTGTGTTGCTACTAAGCTGTGTTTTCATGTGTTACTGCCATGCTGTGATGTCATGTTGTGTTGCTGCCATGCTGTGTTGTCTTGTTGTCTTGCTGCCATGCTGTGTTGTCATGTTGTGTTGCTGCCATGCTGTGTTGTCATGTTGTATTGCTGCCACGTTGTGCTGTCATGTTGTGTTGCTGCCATGCTGTGTTGTCATGTTGTGTTGCTACCTTGTTGTGTTGTCATGTTGTGTTGCTGCCATGTTGCTATCATGTTGTGTTGCTGCCAAGCTGTGTTGTCATGTTGTGTTGCTACCATGCTATGTTGTCAAGTTGTGTTTCTACCATGTTGTGTTGTCATGTTGTGATGCTACCATGATGTGTTGTCCTGTTGTGTTCCTACCATGCTGTGTTGTCATGTTGTGTTGCAACCATGCTGTGTTGTCATGTTGTGTTGCTACCATGCTGTGTTGTCAAGTTGTGTTGCTGCCATGCTATGTTGTAATGTGTTGCTACCATGTTGTGTTGTCATGTTGTGTTTCTACCATGCTGTGTTGTCATGCTGTGTTTCTACTATGTTGTGTTGTCATGTTGTGTTGCTGCCATGCTGTGTTGTCATGTTGTCTTGCTACCATGCTGTGTTGTCATGTTGTGTTGCTACCATGCTGTGTTGTCATGTTGTGTTGCTGCCATGTTCTGTTGCTACCATGCTGTGTTGTCATGGTGTGTTTCTACCATGCTGTGTTGTCAAGTTTTGTTGCTGCCATGCTATGTTGTCATGTGTTGCTACCATGTTGTGTTGTCATGTTTTGTTGCTCCCATGCTGTGTTGTCATGTTTTGTTGCTGCCATGCTGTGTTGTCATGTTGTGTTGCTGCCATGCTGTGTTGTTATGTTGTGTTGCTGCCATGCTGTGTTGTCATGTTGTGTTTCTACCATGTTGTGTTGTTATGTTGTGTTGCTGCCATGCTATGTTGTCATGTTGTGTTGCTACCATGCTGTGTTGTCAAGATGTGTTATTACCATGTTGTGTTGTCATGCTGTGTTACTATCAAGTTGTGTTGTCATGTTTTGTTGCTGCCATGCTGTGTTTCATGTGTTGCTGCCATGCTGTGTTGTCATGTTGTGTTGCTCCCATGCTGTGTTGTTATGTGTTGCTACCATGCTGTGTTGTCATGTTCTTTTGCTACCATGCTGTGTTGTCATGTTGTGTTGCTGCCATGCTGTGTTGTCATGTTATGTTACTACCATGCTGTGTTGTAAAGTTGAGTTGCCACCATGCTATGTTGCTACCATGCTGTGTTTCCACCATGCTGTGTTGTCATGTTGTGTTGCCACCATGCTGTGTTGTCATGTTGTGTTACTACCATGCTGTGTTGTCATGTTGTGTTGCTGCCATGCTGTGTTGTCATGTTGTGTTGCTGCCATGCTGTGTTGTCATGTTGTGTTTCTGCCATGCTGTGTTGTCAAGTTGTGTTGCTGCCATGCTGTGTTGTCATGTTGTGTTGCTGCCATGCTGTGTTGTCATGTTGTGTTGCTGCCATGCTGTGTTGTCATGTTGTGTTGCTGCCATGTTGCTGTCATGTTGTGTTGCTGCCATGCTGTGTTGTCATGTTGTATTGCTTCCATGCTGTGTTGTCATCTGTTGCTGCCATGCTGTGTTGTCATGTGTTGCTGCCATGTTGTGTTGTCATTTTGTGTTGATGCCATGCTGTGTTGTCATGTTGTGTTGCTGCCATGCTGTGTTGTCATGTTGTGTTGCTACCATGCTGTGTTGTCATGTTGTGTGCCTGCCATGCTGTGTTGTCATGTTGTGTTGCTGCCATGCTGTGTTGTTATGTGTTGCTGCCATGATGTGTTGTCATGTGTTGCTGCCATGTTGTGTTGTCATGTTGTGTTGATGCCATGCTGTGTTGTCATGTTGTGTTGCTGCCATGCTGTGTTGTCATGTTGTGTTGCTACCATGCTGTGTTGTCATGTTGTGTTGCTGCCATGCTGTGTTGTCATGTTGTGTTACTACCATGCTGTGTTGTCATGTTGTGTTGCTGCTATTCTGTGTAGTCATGTTGTGTTGCTGCCATGCTGTGTTGTCATGTTGTGTTTCTACCATGCTGTGTTGTCATGTTGTGTTTCTGCCATGCTGTGTTGTTATGTTTCTACCATGCTGTGTTGTCATGGTGTGTTGCTGCCATGCTGTGTTGCTGCCATGCTGTGTTGTTATGTGTTCTACCATGATGTGATGTTCTGTGTTACTACCATGCTGGGATGTCATGTTGTGTTGCTGTCATGCTGTGTTGTCATGTTGTGTTGCTGCCATGCTGTGTTGTCATGTTGTGTTGCTGCCATGCCATGCTGTGTTGTCATGTTGTGTTGCTACCATGCTGTGTTGTCATGTGTTGCTGCCATGCTGTGTTGTCATGTTGTGTTGCTATCATGCTGTGTTGTCATGTGTTGCTGCCATGCTGTGTTGTCATGTGATGTAGCTACCATGCTGTGTTGTCATGTGTTGCTGCCATGCTGTGTTGTCCTGTTGTGTTCCTACCATGCTGTGTTGTCATGTTGTGATGCAACCATGCTGTGTTGTCATGTTGTGTTGCTACCATGCTGTGTTGTCAAGTTGTGTTGCTGCCATGCTATGTTGTAATGTGTTGCTACCATGTTGTGTTGTCATGTTGTGTTTCTACCATGCTGTGTTGTCATGCTGTGTTTCTACTATGTTGTGTTGTCATGTTGTGTTGCTGCCATGCTGTGTTGTCATGTTGTCTTGCTACCATGCTGTTGTCATGTTGTGTTGCTACCATGCTGTGTTGTCATGTTGTGTTGCTGCCATGTTCTGTTGCTACCATGCTGTGTTGTCATGGTGTGTTTCTACCATGCTGTGTTGTCAAGTTTTGTTGCTGCCATGCTATGTTGTCATGTGTTGCTACCATGTTGTGTTGTCATGTTTTGTTGCTCCCATGCTGTGTTGTCATGTTTTGTTGCTGCCATGCTGTGTTGTCATGTTGTGTTGCTGCCATGCTGTGTTGTTATGTTGTGTTGCTGCCATGCTGTGTTGTCATGTTGTGTTTCTACCATGTTGTGTTGTTATGTTGTGTTGCTGCCATGCTGTGTTGTCATGTTGTGTTGCTACCATGCTGTGTTGTCAAGATGTGTTATTACCATGTTGTGTTGTCATGCTGTGTTACTATCAAGTTGTGTTGTCATGTTTTGTTAATACCATGCTGTGTTGTCATGTGTTTCTGCCATGCTGTGTTGTCATGTTGTGCTGCTACCATGCTGTGTTGTCATGTTGTGTTTCTGCCATGCTGTGTTGTCATGTTGTGTTGCTACCATGTTGTGTTGTCATGTTTTGTTGCTGCCATGCTGTGTTTCATGTGTTGCTGCCATGCTGTGTTGTCATGTTGTGTTGCTCCCATGCTGTGTTGTTATGTGTTGCTACCATGCTGTGTTGTCATGTTCTTTTGCTACCATGCTGTGTTGTCATGTTGTGATGCTGCCATGCTGTGTTGTCATGTTATGTTACTACCATGCTGTGTTGTAAAGTTGAGTTGCCACCATGCTGTGTTGCTACCATGCTGTGTTTCCACCATGCTGTGTTGTCATGTTGTGTTGCCACCATGCTGTGTTGTCATGTTGTGTTACTACCATGCTGTGTTGTCATGTTGTGTTGCTGCCATGCTGTGTTGTCATGTTGTGTTGCTGCCATGCTGTGTTGTCATGTTGTGTTTCTGCCATGCTGTGTTGTCAAGTTGTGTTGCTGCCATGCTGTGTTGTCATGTTGTGTTGCTGCCATGCTGTGTTGTCATGTTGTGTTGCTGCCATGCTGTGTTGTCATGTTGTGTTGCTGCCATGTTGCTGTCATGTTGTGGTGCTGCCATGCTGTGTTGTCATGTTGTATTGCTTCCATGCTGTGTTGTCATCTGTTGCTGCCATGCTGTGTTGTCATGTGTTGCTGCCATGTTGTGTTGTCATGTTGTGTTGATGCCATGCTGTGTTGTCATGTTGTGTTGCTGCCATGCTGTGTTGTCATGTTGTGTTGCTACCATGCTGTGTTGTCATGTTGTGTGCCTGCCATGCTGTGTTGTCATGTTGTGTTGCTGCCATGCTGTGTTGTTATGTGTTGCTGCCATGATCTGTTGTCATGTGTTGCTGCCATGTTGTGTTGTCATGTTGTGTTGATGCCATGCTGTGTTGTCATGTTGTGTTGCTGCCATGCTGTGTTGTCATGTTGTGTTGCTACCATGCTGTGTTGTCATGTTGTGTTGCTGCCATGCTGTGTTGTCATGTTGTGTTGCTACCATGCTGTGTTGTCATGTTGTGTTGCTGCTATTCTGTGTAGTCATGTTGTGTTGCTGCCATGCTGTGTTGTCATGTTGTGTTTCTACCATGCTGTGTTGTCATGTTGTGTTGCTGCCATGCTGTGTTGTTATGTTTCTTCCATGCTGTGTTGTCATGGTGTGTTGCTGCCATGCTGTGTTGCTGCCATGCTGTGTTGTTATGTGTTCTACCATGATGTGATGTTCTGTGTTACTACCATGCTGGGATGTCATGTTGTGTTGCTGTCATGCTGTGTTGTCATGTTGTGTTGCTGCCATGCTGTGTTGTCATGTTGTGTTGCTGCCATGCCATGCTCTGTTGTCATGTTGTGTTGCTACCATGCTGTGTTGTCATGTGTTGCTGCCATGCTGTGTTGTCATGTTGTGTTGCTATCATGCTGTGTTGTCATGTGTTGCTGCCATGCTGTGTTGTCATGTGATGTAGCTACCATGCTGTGTTGTCATGTGTTGCTGCCATGCTGTGTTGTCATGTTGTGTTGCTACCATGTTGTGTTGTCATGTGTTGCTGCCATGCTGTGTTGTCATGTTATGTTGCTGCCATGCTGTGTTGTAATGTTGTGTTGCTACCATGCTGTGTTGTCAAGTTGTGTTGCTGCCATGCTATGTTGTCATGTGTTGCTACCATGTTGTGTTGTCATGTTGTGTTGCTGCCATGCTGTGTTGTCATGTTGTGTTGCTACCATGCTGTGTTGTCATGTTGTGTTGCTGCCATGCTGTGTTGTCATGTTGTGTTTCTACCATGTTGTGTTGTTATGTTGTGTTGTCATGTTGTGTTGCTGCCATGCTGTGTTGTCATGTTGTGTTGCTACCATGCTGTGTTGTCATGTTGTGATGCTACCATGCTGTGTTGTCCTGTTGTGTTCCTACCATGCTGTGTTGTCATGTTGTGTTGCTGCCATGTTGCTGTCATGTTGTGTTGCTGCCATGCTGTGTTGTCATGTTGTGTTGCTACCATGCTGTGTTGTCATGTTGTGTTACTACCATGCTGTGTTTTCATGTGTTGCTGCCATGCTGTGTTGTCATGTTGTGTTGCTACCATGCTGTGTTGTCATGTTGTGTTACTACCATGCTGTGTTTTCATGTGTTGCTGCCATGCTGTGTTGTCATGTTGTGTTGCTACCATGCTGTGTTGTCATGTTGTGTTGCTACCATGCTGTGTTGTCATGTTGTGTTGCTGCCATGTTCTGTTGCTACCATGCTGTGTTGTCATGTTGTGTTGCTACCATGCTGTGTTGTCCTGTTGTGTTCCTACCATGCTGTGTTGTCATGTTGTGTTTCTGCCATGCTGTGTTGTCATGTTGTGTTGCTACCGTGCTGTGTTGTCATGATGAGTTACTACCATGTTGTGTTGTCATGCTGTGTTGCTACCATGTTGTGTTGTCATGTTGTGTTGCTACCATTCTGTGTTGTCATGTGTTGCTGCCATGCTGTGTTGTCATGTTGTCCTCCTACCATGCTGTGTTGTCATGTTGTGTTGCTGCCATGTTCTGTTTCTACCATGCTGTGTTGTCATGTTGTGTTGCTACCATGCTGTGTTGTCAAGTTTTGTTGCTGCCATGCTGTGTTGTCATGTTGTGTTGCTACCATGCTGTGTTGTCAAGTTGTTTTGCTGCCATGCTATGTTGTCATGTGTTGCTACCATGTTGTGTTGTCATGTTGTGTTGCTACTAAGCTGTGTTTTCATGTGTTACTGCCATGCTGTGATGTCATGTTGTGTTGCTGCCATGCTGTGTTGTCATGTTGTCTTGCTGCCATGCTGTGTTGTCATGTTGTGTTGCTGCCATGCTGTGTTGTCATGTTGTATTGCTGCCACGTTGTGCTGTCATGTTGTGTTGCTGCCATGCTGTGTTGTCATGTTGTGTTGCTACCTTGTTGTGTTGTCATGTTGTGTTGCTGCCATGTTGCTGTCATGTTGTGTTGCTGCCAAGCTGTGTTGTCATGTTGTGTTGCTACCATGCTATGTTGTCAAGTTGTGTTTCTACCATGTTGTGTTGTCATGTTGTGATGCTACCATGATGTGTTGTCCTGTTGTGTTCCTACCATGCTGTGTTGTCATGTTGTGTTGCAACCATGCTGTGTTGTCATGTTGTGTTGCTACCATGCTGTGTTGTCAAGTTGTGTTGCTGCCATGCTATGTTGTAATGTGTTGCTACCATGTTGTGTTGTCATGTTGTGTTTCTACCGAGCTGTGTTGTCATGCTGTGTTTCTACTATGTTGTGTTGTCATGTTGTGTTGCTGCCATGCTGTGTTGTCATGTTGTCTTGCTACCATGCTGTGTTGTCATGTTGTGTTGCTACCATGCTGTGTTGTCATGTTGTGTTGCTGCCATGTTCTGATGCTACCATGCTGTGTTGTCATGGTGTGTTTCTACCATGCTGTGTTGTCAAGTTTTGTTGCTGCCATGCTATGTTGTCATGTGTTGCTACCATGTTGTGTTGTCATGTTTTGTTGCTCCCATGCTGTGTTGTCATGTTTTGTTGCTGCCATGCTGTGTTGTCATGTTGTGTTGCTGCCATGCTGTGTTGTTATGTTGTGTTGCTGCCATGCTGTGTTGTCATGTTGTGTTTCTACCATGTTGTGTTGTTATGTTGTGTTGCTGCCATGCTGTGTTGTCATGTTGTGTTGCTACCATGCTGTGTTGTCAAGATGTGTTATTACCATGTTGTGTTGTCATGCTGTGTTACTATCAAGTTGTGTTGTCATGTTTTGTTGCTGCCATGCTGTGTTTCATGTGTTGCTGCCATGCTGTGTTGTCATGTTGTGTTGCTCCCATGCTGTGTTGTTATGTGTTGCTACCATGCTGTGTTGTCATGTTCTTTTGCTACCATGCTGTGTTGTCATGTTGTGTTGCTGCCATGCTGTGTTGTCATGTTATGTTACTACCATGCTGTGTTGTAAAGTTGAGTTGCCACCATGCTATGTTGCTACCATGCTGTGTTTCCACCATGCTGTGTTGTCATGTTGTGTTGCCACCATGCTGTGTTGTCATGTTGTGTTACTACCATGCTGTGTTGTCATGTTGTGTTGCTGCCATGCTGTGTTGTCATGTTGTGTTGCTGCCATGCTGTGTTGTCATGTTGTGTTTCTGCCATGCTGTGTTGTCAAGTTGTGTTGCTGCCATGCTGTGTTGTCATGTTGTGTTGCTGCCATGCTGTGTTGTCATGTTGTGTTGCTGCCATGCTGTGTTGTCATGTTGTGTTGCTGCCATGTTGCTGTCATGTTGTGTTGCTGCCATGCTGTGTTGTCATGTTGTATTGCTTCCATGCTGTGTTGTCATCTGTTGCTGCCATGCTGTGTTGTCATGTGTTGCTGCCATGTTGTGTTGTCATTTTGTGTTGATGCCATGCTGTGTTGTCATGTTGTGTTGCTGCCATGCTGTGTTGTCATGTTGTGTTGCTACCATGCTGTGTTGTCATGTTGTGTGCCTGCCATGCTGTGTTGTCATGTTGTGTTGCTGCCATGCTGTGTTGTTATGTGTTGCTGCCATGATGTGTTGTCATGTGTTGCTGCCATGTTGTGTTGTCATGTTGTGTTGATGCCATGCTGTGTTGTCATGTTGTGTTGCTGCCATGCTGTGTTGTCATGTTGTGTTGCTACCATGCTGTGTTGTCATGTTGTGTTGCTGCCATGCTGTGTTGTCATGTTGTGTTGCTACCATGCTGTGTTGTCATGTTGTGTTGCTGCTATTCTGTGTAGTCATGTTGTGTTGCTGCCATGCTGTGTTGTCATGTTGTGTTTCTACCATGCTGTGTTGTCATGTTGTGTTTCTGCCATGCTGTGTTGTTATGTTTCTACCATGCTGTGTTGTCATGGTGTGTTGCTGCCATGCTGTGTTGCTGCCATGCTGTGTTGTTATGTGTTCTACCATGATGTGATGTTCTGTGTTACTACCATGCTGGGATGTCATGTTGTGTTGCTGTCATGCTGTGTTGTCATGTTGTGTTGCTGCCATGCTGTGTTGTCATGTTGTGTTGCTGCCATGCCATGCTGTGTTGTCATGTTGTGTTGCTACCATGCTGTGTTGTCATGTGTTGCTGCCATGCTGTGTTGTCATGTTGTGTTGCTATCATGCTGTGTTGTCATGTGTTGCTGCCATGCTGTGTTGTCATGTGATGTAGCTACCATGCTGTGTTGTCATGTGTTGCTGCCATGCTGTGTTGTCATGTTGTGTTGCTACCATGTTGTGTTGTCATGTGTTGCTGCCATGCTTTGTTGTCATGTTGTGTTGCCACCATGCTGTGTTGTCATGTTATGTTGCTGCCATGCTGTGTTGTAATGTTGTGTTGCTACCATGCTGTGTTGTCAAGTTGTGTTGCTGCCATGCTATGTTGTCATGTGTTTCTACCATGTTGTGTTGTCATGTTGTGTTGCTACCATGTTGTGTTGTCATGTTGTGTTGCTGCCATGCTGTGTTGTCATGTTGTGTTGCTGCCATGCTGTGTTTTTATGTGTTGCTACCATGCTGTGTTGTCATGTTGTGTTGCTACCATGCTGTGTTGTCATGTTGTGTTGCTGCCATGCTGTGTTGTCATGTTGTGTTTCTACCATGATGTGTTGTCATGTTGTGTTTCTACCATGCTGTGTTGTCATGTTGTGTTTCTACCATGATGTTGTGTCATGTGTTGCTGCCATGCTGTGTTATGTGTTTCTACCATGCTGTGTTGTCATGTTGTATTGCTGCCATGCTGTGTTGTCATGTTGTGATGCTACCATGCTGTGTTGTCCTGTTGTGTTCCTACCATGCTGTGTTGTCATGTTGTGTTGCTGCCATGTTGCTGTCATGTTGTGTTGCTGCCATGCTGTGTTGTCATGTTGTGTTGCTACCATGCTGTGTTGTCATGTTGTGTTACTACCATGCTGTGTTTTCATGTGTTGCTGCCATGCTGTGTTGTCATGTTGTGTTGCTACCATGCTGTGTTGTCATGTTGTGTTACTACCATGCTGTGTTTTCATGTGTTGCTGCCATGCTGTGTTGTCATGTTGTGTTGCTACCATGCTGTGTTGTCATGTTGTGTTGCTACCATGCTGTGTTGTCATGTTGTGTTGCTGCCATGTTCTGTTGCTACCATGCTGTGTTGTCATGTTGTGTTGCTACCATGCTGTGTTGTCCTGTTGTGTTCCTACCATGCTGTGTTGTCATGTTGTGTTTCTGCCATGCTGTGTTGTCATGTTGTGTTGCTACCGTGCTGTGTTGTCATGATGAGTTACTACCATGTTGTGTTGTCATGCTGTGTTGCTACCATGTTGTGTTGTCATGTTGTGTTGCTACCATTCTGTGTTGTCATGTGTTGCTGCCATGCTGTGTTGTCATGTTGTCCTCCTACCATGCTGTGTTGTCATGTTGTGTTGCTGCCATGTTCTGTTTCTACCATGCTGTGTTGTCATGTTGTGTTGCTACCATGCTGTGTTGTCAAGTTTTGTTGCTGCCATGCTGTGTTGTCATGTTGTGTTGCTACCATGCTGTGTTGTCAAGTTGTTTTGCTGCCATGCTATGTTGTCATGTGTTGCTACCATGTTGTGTTGTCATGTTGTGTTGCTACTAAGCTGTGTTTTCATGTGTTACTGCCATGCTGTGATGTCATGTTGTGTTGCTGCCATGCTGTGTTGTCATGTTGTCTTGCTGCCATGCTGTGTTGTCATGTTGTGTTGCTGCCATGCTGTGTTGTCATGTTGTATTGCTGCCACGTTGTGCTGTCATGTTGTGTTGCTGCCATGCTGTGTTGTCATGTTGTGTTGCTACCTTGTTGTGTTGTCATGTTGTGTTGCTGCCATGTTGCTGTCATGTTGTGTTGCTGCCAAGCTGTGTTGTCATGTTGTGTTGCTACCATGCTATGTTGTCAAGTTGTGTTTCTACCATGTTGTGTTGTCATGTTGTGATGCTACCATGATGTGTTGTCCTGTTGTGTTCCTACCATGCTGTGTTGTCATGTTGTGTTGCAACCATGCTGTGTTGTCATGTTGTGTTGCTACCATGCTGTGTTGTCAAGTTGTGTTGCTGCCATGCTATGTTGTAATGTGTTGCTACCATGTTGTGTTGTCATGTTGTGTTTCTACCGAGCTGTGTTGTCATGCTGTGTTTCTACTATGTTGTGTTGTCATGTTGTGTTGCTGCCATGCTGTGTTGTCATGTTGTCTTGCTACCATGCTGTGTTGTCATGTTGTGTTGCTACCATGCTGTGTTGTCATGTTGTGTTGCTGCCATGTTCTGTTGCTACCATGCTGTGTTGTCATGGTGTGTTTCTACCATGCTGTGTTGTCAAGTTTTGTTGCTGCCATGCTATGTTGTCATGTGTTGCTACCATGTTGTGTTGTCATGTTTTGTTGCTCCCATGCTGTGTTGTCATGTTTTGTTGCTGCCATGCTGTGTTGTCATGTTGTGTTGCTGCCATGCTGTGTTGTTATGTTGTGTTGCTGCCATGCTGTGTTGTCATGTTGTGTTTCTACCATGTTGTGTTGTTATGTTGTGTTGCTGCCATGCTGTGTTGTCATGTTGTGTTGCTACCATGCTGTGTTGTCAAGATGTGTTATTACCATGTTGTGTTGTCATGCTGTGTTACTATCAAGTTGTGTTGTCATGTTTTGTTGCTGCCATGCTGTGTTTCATGTGTTGCTGCCATGCTGTGTTGTCATGTTGTGTTGCTCCCATGCTGTGTTGTTATGTGTTGCTACCATGCTGTGTTGTCATGTTCTTTTGCTACCATGCTGTGTTGTCATGTTGTGTTGCTGCCATGCTGTGTTGTCATGTTATGTTACTACCATGCTGTGTTGTAAAGTTGAGTTGCCACCATGCTATGTTGCTACCATGCTGTGTTTCCACCATGCTGTGTTGTCATGTTGTGTTGCCACCATGCTGTGTTGTCATGTTGTGTTACTACCATGCTGTGTTGTCATGTTGTGTTGCTGCCATGCTGTGTTGTCATGTTGTGTTGCTGCCATGCTGTGTTGTCATGTTGTGTTTCTGCCATGCTGTGTTGTCAAGTTGTGTTGCTGCCATGCTGTGTTGTCATGTTGTGTTGCTGCCATGCTGTGTTGTCATGTTGTGTTGCTGCCATGCTGTGTTGTCATGTTGTGTTGCTGCCATGTTGCTGTCATGTTGTGTTGCTGCCATGCTGTGTTGTCATGTTGTATTGCTTCCATGCTGTGTTGTCATCTGTTGCTGCCATGCTGTGTTGTCATGTGTTGCTGCCATGTTGTGTTGTCATTTTGTGTTGATGCCATGCTGTGTTGTCATGTTGTGTTGCTGCCATGCTGTGTTGTCATGTTGTGTTGCTACCATGCTGTGTTGTCATGTTGTGTGCCTGCCATGCTGTGTTGTCATGTTGTGTTGCTGCCATGCTGTGTTGTTATGTGTTGCTGCCATGATGTGTTGTCATGTGTTGCTGCCATGTTGTGTTGTCATGTTGTGTTGATGCCATGCTGTGTTGTCATGTTGTGTTGCTGCCATGCTGTGTTGTCATGTTGTGTTGCTACCATGCTGTGTTGTCATGTTGTGTTGCTGCCATGCTGTGTTGTCATGTTGTGTTGCTACCATGCTGTGTTGTCATGTTGTGTTGCTGCTATTCTGTGTAGTCATGTTGTGTTGCTGCCATGCTGTGTTGTCATGTTGTGTTTCTACCATGCTGTGTTGTCATGTTGTGTTTCTGCCATGCTGTGTTGTTATGTTTCTACCATGCTGTGTTGTCATGGTGTGTTGCTGCCATGCTGTGTTGCTGCCATGCTGTGTTGTTATGTGTTCTACCATGATGTGATGTTCTGTGTTACTACCATGCTGGGATGTCATGTTGTGTTGCTGTCATGCTGTGTTGTCATGTTGTGTTGCTGCCATGCTGTGTTGTCATGTTGTGTTGCTGCCATGCCATGCTGTGTTGTCATGTTGTGTTGCTACCATGCTGTGTTGTCATGTGTTGCTGCCATGCTGTGTTGTCATGTTGTGTTGCTATCATGCTGTGTTGTCATGTGTTGCTGCCATGCTGTGTTGTCATGTGATGTAGCTACCATGCTGTGTTGTCATGTGTTGCTGCCATGCTGTGTTGTCATGTTGTGTTGCTACCATGTTGTGTTGTCATGTGTTGCTGCCATGCTTTGTTGTCATGTTGTGTTGCCACCATGCTGTGTTGTCATGTTATGTTGCTGCCATGCTGTGTTGTAATGTTGTGTTGCTACCATGCTGTGTTGTCAAGTTGTGTTGCTGCCATGCTATGTTGTCATGTGTTTCTACCATGTTGTGTTGTCATGTTGTGTTGCTACCATGTTGTGTTGTCATGTTGTGTTGCTGCCATGCTGTGTTGTCATGTTGTGTTGCTGCCATGCTGTGTTTTTATGTGTTGCTACCATGCTGTGTTGTCATGTTGTGTTGCTACCATGCTGTGTTGTCATGTTGTGTTGCTGCCATGCTGTGTTGTCATGTTGTGTTTCTACCATGATGTGTTGTCATGTTGTGTTTCTACCATGCTGTGTTGTCATGTTGTGTTTCTACCATGATGTTGTGTCATGTGTTGCTGCCATGCTGTGTTATGTGTTTCTACCATGCTGTGTTGTCATGTTGTATTGCTGCCATGCTGTGTTGTCATGTTGTGTTGCTGTCATGTTGCTGTCATGTTGTGTTGCTGCCATGCTGTGTTGTCATGTTGTGTTGCTACCATGTTGTGTTGTCATGTTGTGTTGCTGCCATGCTGTGTTTTCATGTGTTGCTGCCATGTTGTGTTGTCATGTTGTGTTGCTACCATGCTGTGTTGTCATGTTGTGTTGCTACCATGTTGTGTTGCGACCATGCTGTGTTGTCATGTTGTGTTGCTACCATGCTATGTTGTCATGTTGTGTTGCTGCCATGTTCTGTTTCTACCATGCTGTGTTGTCATGTTGTGTTGCTACCATGCTGTGTTGTCATGTGTTGCTGCCATGCTGTGTTGTCATGTTGTGCTGCTACCATGCTGTGTTGTCATGTTGTGTTGCTACCATGCTGTGTTGTCATGTTGTGTTGCTGCCATGTTCTGTTTCTACCATGCTGTGTTGTCTAGTTTTGTTGCTGCCATGCTGTGTTGTCATGTTGTGTTGCTACCATGCTGTGTTGTCAAGTTGTGTTGCTGCCATGCTATGTTGTCATGTGTTGCTACCATGTTGTGTTGTCATGTTGTGTTTCTACCATGCTGTGTTTTCATGTGTTGCTGCCATGCTGTGTTGTCCTGTTGTGTTACTACCATGTTGTGTTGTCATGCTGTGTTGCTACCATGTTGTGTTGTCATGTTGTGTTGCTACCATTCTGTGTTGTCATGTGTTGCTGCCATGCTGTGTTGTCATGTTGTGTTGCTGCCATGTTCTGTTTCTACCATGCTGTGTTGTCATGTTGTGTTGCTACCATGCTGTGTTGTCAAGTTTTGTTTCTGCCATGCTGTGTTGTCATGTTGTGTTGCTACCATGCTGTGTTGTCAAGTTGTTTTGCTGCCATGCTATGTTGTCATGTGTGATGCTACCATGTTGTGTTGTCATGTTGTGTTGCTACTAAGCTGTGTTTTCATGTGTTACTGCCATGCTGTGATGTCATGTTGTGTTGCTGCCATGCTGTGTTGTCATGTTGTGTTGCTGCCATGCTGTGTTGTCATGTTGTGTTGCTGCCATGCTGTGTTGTCATGTTGTATTGCTGCCACGTTGTGCTGTCATGTTGTGTTGCTGCCATGCTGTGTTGTCATGTTGTGTTGCTACCTTGTTGTGTTGTCATGTTGTGTTGCTGCCATGTTGCTGTCATGTTGTGTTGCTACCATGCTGTGTTGTCATGTTGTGTTGCTGCCATGTTCTGTTTCTACCATGCTGTGTTGTCATGTTGTGTTGCTACCATGCTGTGTTGTCAAGTTTTGTTTCTGCCATGCTGTGTTGTCATGTTGTGTTGCTACCATGCTGTGTTGTCAAGTTGTTTTGCTGCCATGCTATGTTGTCATGTGTGATGCTACCATGTTGTGTTGTCATGTTGTGTTGCTACTAAGCTGTGTTTTCATGTGTTACTGCCATGCTGTGATGTCATGTTGTGTTGCTGCCATGCTGTGTTGTCATGTTGTGTTGCTGCCATGCTGTGTTGTCATGTTGTGTTGCTGCCATGCTGTGTTGTCATGTTGTATTGCTGCCACGTTGTGCTGTCATGTTGTGTTGCTGCCATGCTGTGTTGTCATGTTGTGCTGCTACCTTGTTGTGTTGTCATGTTGTGTTGCTGCCATGTTGCTGTCATGTTGTGTTGCTGCCAAGCTGTGTTGTCATTTTGTGTTGCTACCATGCTATGTTGTCAAGTTGTGTTTCTACCATGTTGTGTTGTCATGTTGTGATGCTACCATGCTGTGTTGTCCTGTTGTGTTCCTACCATGCTGTGTTGTCATGTTGTGTTGCAACCATGCTGTGTTGTCATGTTGTGTTGCTACCATGCTGTGTTGTCAAGTTGTGTTGCTGCCATGCTATGTTGTAATGTGTTGCTACCATGTTGTGTTGTCATGTTGTGTTTCTACCATGCTGTGTTGTCATGCTGTGTTTCTACTATGTTGTGTTGTCATGTTGTGTTGCTGCCATGCTGTGTTGTCATGTTGTCTTGCTACCATGCTGTGTTGTCATGTTGTGTTGCTACCATGCTGTGTTGTCATGTTGTGTTGCTGCCATGTTCTGTTGCTACCATGCTGTGTTGTCATGGTGTGTTTCTACCATGCTGTGTTGTCAAGTTTTGTTGCTGCCATGCTATGTTGTCATGTGTTGCTACCATGTTGTGTTGTCATGTTTTGTTGCTCCCATGCTGTGTTGTCATGTTTTGTTGCTGCCATGCTGTGTTGTCATGTTGTGTTGCTGCCATGCTGTGTTGTTATGTTGTGTTGCTGCCATGCTGTGTTGTCATGTTGTGTTTCTACCATGTTGTGTTGTTATGTTGTGTTGCTGCCATGCTGTGTTGTCATGTTGTGTTGCTACCATGCTGTGTTGTCAAGATGTGTTATTACCATGTTGTGTTGTCATGCTGTGTTACTATCATGTTGTGTTGTCATGTTTTGTTAATACCATGCTGTGTTGTCATGTGTTTCTGCCATGCTGTGTTGTCATGTTGTGCTTCTACCATGCTGTGTTGTCATGTTGTGTTTCTGCCATGCTGTGTTGTCATGTTGTGTTGCTACCATGTTTTGTTGTCATGTTTTGTTGCTGCCATGCTGTGTTTCATGTGTTGCTGCCATGCTGTGTTGTCATGTTGTGTTGCTCCCATGCTGTGTTGTTATGTGTTGCTACCATGCTGTGTTGTCATGTTCTTTTGCTACCATGCTGTGTTGTCATTTTGTGTTGCTGCCATGTTCTGTTTCTACCATGCTGTGTTGTCATGTTGTGTTGCTACCATGCTATGTTGTCATGTTGTGTTGCTGCCATGTTCTGTTTCTACCATGCTGTGTTGTCATGTTGTGTTGCTACCATGCTGTGTTGTCATGTGTTACTGCCATGCTGTGATGTCATGTTGTGTTGCTGCCATGCTGTGTTGTCATGTTGTGTTGCTGCCATGCTGTGTTGTCATGTTGTGTTGCTGCCATGCTGTGTTGTCATGTTGTATTGCTGCCACGTTGTGCTGTCATGTTGTGTTGCTGCCATGCTGTGTTGTCATGTTGTGTTGCTACCTTGTTGTGTTGTCATGTTGTGTTGCTGCTATTCTGTGTAGTCATGTTGTGTTGCTGCCATGCTGTGTTGTCATGTTGTGTTTCTACCATGCTGTGTTGTCATGTTGTGTTGCTGCCATGCTGTGTTGTTATGTTTCTACCATGCTGTGTTGTCATGGTGTGTTGCTGCCATGCTGTGTTGCTGCCATGCTGTGTTGTTATGTGTTCTACCATGATGTGATGTTCTGTGTTACTACCATGCTGGGATGTCATGTTGTGTTGCTGTCATGCTGTGTTGTCATGTTGTGTTGCTGCCATGCTGTGTTGTCATGTTGTGTTGCTGCCATGCCATGCTGTGTTGTCATGTTGTGTTGCTACCATGCTGTGTTGTCATGTGTTGCTGCCATGCTGTGTTGTCATGTTGTGTTGCTATCATGCTGTGTTGTCATGTGTTGCTGCCATGCTGTGTTGTCATGTGATGTAGCTACCATGCTGTGTTGTCATGTGTTGCTGCCATGCTGTGTTGTCATGTTGTGTTGCTACCATGTTGTGTTGTCATGTGTTGCTGCCATGCTTTGTTGTCATGTTGTGTTGCCACCATGCTGTGTTGTCATGTTATGTTGCTGCCATGCTGTGTTGTACTGTTGTGTTGCTACCATGCTGTGTTGTCAAGTTGTGTTGCTGCCATGCTATGTTGTCATGTGTTTCTACCATGTTGTGTTGTCATGTTGTGTTGCTACCATGTTGTGTTGTCATGTTGTGTTGCTGCCATGCTGTGTTGTCATGTTGTGTTGCTGCCATGCTGTGTTTTTATGTGTTGCTACCATGCTGTGTTGTCATGTTGTGTTGCTACCATGCTGTGTTGTCATGTTGTGTTGCTGCCATGCTGTGTTGTCATGTTGTGTTTCTACCATGATGTGTTGTCATGTTGTGTTTCTACCATGCTGTGTTGTCATGTTGTGTTTCTACCATGATGTTGTGTCATGTGTTGCTGCCATGCTGTGTTATGTGTTTCTACCATGCTGTGTTGTCATGTTGTATTGCTGCCATGCTGTGTTGTCATGTTGTGTTGCTGTCATGTTGCTGTCATGTTGTGTTGCTGCCATGCTGTGTTGTCATGTTGTGTTGCTACCATGTTGTGTTGTCATGTTGTGTTGCTGCCATGCTGTGTTTTCATGTGTTGCTGCCATGTTGTGTTGTCATGTTGTGTTGCTACCATGCTGTGTTGTCATGTTGTGTTGCTACCATGTTGTGTTGCGACCATGCTGTGTTGTCATGTTGTGTTGCTACCATGCTATGTTGTCATGTTGTGTTGCTGCCATGTTCTGTTTCTACCATGCTGTGTTGTCATGTTGTGTTGCTACCATGCTGTGTTGTCATGTGTTGCTGCCATGCTGTGTTGTCATGTTGTGCTGCTACCATGCTGTGTTGTCATGTTGTGTTGCTACCATGCTGTGTTGTCATGTTATGTTGCTGCCATGTTCTGTTTCTACCATGCTGTGTTGTCTAGTTTTGTTGCTGCCATGCTGTGTTGTCATGTTGTGTTGCTGCCATGCTGTGTTGGTATGTTGTGTTGCTGCCATGCTGTGTTGTCATGTTGTGTTTCTACCATGTTGTGTTGTTATGTTGTGTTGCTGCCATGCTGTGTTGTCATGTTGTGTTGCTGCCATGCTGTGTTGTCCTGTTGTGTTCCTACCATGCTGTGTTGTCATGTTGTGTTGCTGCCATGTTGCTGTCATGTTGTGTTGCTGCCATGCTGTGTTGTCATGTTGTGTTGCTACCATGCTGTGTTGTCAAGTTGTGTTGCTGCCATGCTATGTTGTCATGTGTTGCTACCATGTTGTGTTGTCATGTTGTGTTTCTACCATGCTGTGTGTTCATGTGTTGCTGCCATGCTGTGTTGTCATGTTGTGTTGCTACCATGCTGTGTTGTCATGTTGTGATGCTACCATGCTGTGTTGTCATGTTGTGTTTCTGCCATGTTCTGTTGCTACCATGCTGTGTTGTCGTGTTGTGTTGCTACCATGCTGTGTTGTCATTTTGTGTTGCTACCATGCTGTGTTGTCAAGTTTTGTTGCTGCCATGCTATGTTGTCATGTGTTTCTACCATGTTGTGTTGTCATGTTTTGTTGCTGCCATGTTGCTGTCATGTTGTGTTGCTGCCATGCTGTGTTGTCATGTTGTATTGCTTCCATGCTGTGTTATCATGTGTTGCTGCCATGCTGTGTTGTCATGTGTTGCTGCCATGTTGTGTTGTCATGTTGTGTTGCTGCCATGCTGTGTTGTCATGTTGTGTTGCTACCATGCTGTGTTGTCATGTTGTGTGCCTGCCATGCTGTGTTGTCATGTTGTGTTGCTGCCATGCTGTGTTGTTATGTGTTGCTGCCATGCTGTGTTGTCATGTGTTGCTGCCATGTTGTGTTGTCATGTTGTGTTGATGCCATGCTGTGTTGTCATGTTGTGTTGCTGCCATGCTGTGTTGTCATGTTGTGTTGCTACCATGCTGTGTTGTCATGTTGTGTTGCTGCCATGCTGTGTTGTCATGTTGTGTTTCTACCATGTTGTGTTGTTATGTTGTGTTGTCATGTTGTGTTGCTACCATGCTGTGTTGTCATGTTGTGATGCTACCATGCTGTGTTGTCCTGTTGTGTTCCTACCATGCTGTGTTGTCATGTTGTGTTGCTGCCATGTTGCTGTCATGTTGTGTTGCTGCCATGCTGTGTTGTCATGTTGTGTTGCTACCATGCTGTGTTGTCATGTTGTGTTACTACCATGCTGTCTTTTCATGTGTTGCTGCCATGCTGTGTTGTCATGTTGTGTTGCTACCATGCTGTGTTGTCATGTTGTGTTACTACCATGCTGTGTTTTCATGTGTTGCTGCCATGCTGTGTTGTCATGTTGTGTTGCTACCATGCTGTGTTGTCATGTTGTGTTGCTACCATGCTGTGTTGTTATGTTGTGTTGCTGCCATGTTCTGTTGCTACCATGCTGTGTTGTCATGTTGTGTTGCTACCATGCTGTGTTGTCCTGTTGTGTTCCTACCATGCTGTGTTGTCATGTTGTGTTTCTGCCATGCTGTGTTGTCATGTTGTGTTGCTACCATGCTGTGTTGTCATGATGAGTTACTACCATGTTGTGTTGTCATGCTGTGTTGCTACCATGTTGTGTTGTCATGTTGTGTTGCTACCATTCTGTGTTGTCATGTGTTGCTGCCATGCTGTGTTGTCATGTTGTCCTCCTACCATGCTGTGTTGTCATGTTGTGTTGCTACCATGCTGTGTTGTCATGTTGTGTTGCTGCCATGTTCTGTTTCTACCATGCTGTGTTGTCATGTTGTGTTGCTACCATGCTGTGTTGTCAAGTTTTGTTGCTGCCATGCTGTGTTGTCATGTTGTGTTGCTACCATGCTGTGTTGTCAAGTTGTTTTGCTGCCATGCTATGTTGTCATGTGTTGCTACCATGTTGTGTTGTCATGTTGTGTTGCTACTAAGCTGTGTTTTCATGTGTTACTGCCATGCTGTGATGTCATGTTGTGTTGCTGCCATGCTGTGTTGTCATGTTGTGTTGCTGCCATGCTGTGTTGTCATGTTGTGTTGCTGCCATGCTGTGTTGTCATGTTGTATTGCTGCCACGTTGTGCTGTCATGTTGTGTTGCTGCCATGCTGTGTTGTCATGTTGTGTTGCTACCTTGTTGTGTTGTCATGTTGTGTTGCTGCCATGTTGCTGTCATGTTGTGTTGCTGCCAAGCTGTGTTGTCATTTTGTGTTGCTACCATGCTATGTTGTCAAGTTGTGTTTCTACCATGTTGTGTTGTCATGTTGTGATGCTACCATGCTGTGTTGTCCTGTTGTGTTCCTACCATGCTGTGTTGTCATGTTGTGTTGCAACCATGCTGTGTTGTCATGTTGTGTTGCTACCATGCTGTGTTGTCAAGTTGTGTTGCTGCCATGCTATGTTGTAATGTGTTGCTACCATGTTGTGTTGTCATGTTGTGTTGCTACCATGCTGTGTTGTCATGTTGTGTTGCTGCCATGCTGTGTTGTCATGTTGTGTTTCTACCATGATGTGTTGTCATGTTGTGTTTCTACCATGCTGTGTTGTCATGTTGTGTTTCTACCATGATGTGTGCATGTGTTGCTGCCATGCTGTGTTATGTGTTTCTACCATGCTGTGTTGTCATGTTGTATTGCTGCCATGCTGTGTTGTCATGTTGTGTTGCTGTCATGTTGCTGTCATGTTGTGTTGCTGCCATGCTGTGTTGTCATGTTGTGTTGCTACCATGTTGTGTTGTCATGTTGTGTTGCTGCCATGCTGTGTTTTCATGTGTTGCTGCCATGTTGTGTTGTCATGTTGTGTTGCTACCATGCTGTGTTGTCATCTTGTGTTGCTACTATGTTGTGTTGCGACCATGCTGTGTTGTCATGTTGTGTTGCTTCCATGCTGTGTTGTCATGTTGTGTTTCTACCATGCTGTGTTGCTACCATGCTGTGTGGCCACCATGCTGTGTTGTCATGTTGTGTTGCTGCCATGCTATGTTGTCATGTTGTGTTGCTACCATGCTGTGTTGTCTTGTTGTGTTGCTACCATGTTGTGTTGCTACCATGCTGTGTTGTCATGTTGTGTTGCTGCCATGCTGTTTTGTCATGTGTTGCTACCATACTGTGTTGTCATGTGTTGCTACCATACTGTGTTGTCATGTGGTGTTGCTACCATGTTGTGTTGTCATATGTTGCTACCATGCTGTGTTGTCATGTGTTGTTGTGTTGCTACCATGCTGTGTTGCTACCATGCTGTGTTGTCATGTGTTGCTACCATGCTGTGTTGTCATGTTGTGTCGCTACCATGCTGTGTTGTCATGTTGTGTTGCTACCATGCTGTGTTGTCATGTTGTGTTGCTGCCATGCTGTGTTGTCATGTTGTGTTGCTAACATGCTGTGTTGTCATGCTGTGTTGCTACCATGCTGTGTTGTCATGTTGTGTTGCTGCCATGCTGTGTTGTCATGTTGTGTTGCTGCCATGCTGTGTTGTCATGTTGTGTTGCTGCCATGCTGTGTTGTCATGTGTTGCTGCCATGCTGTGTTGTCATGTTGTGTTGCTGCCATGCTGTTTTGTCATGTGTTTCTACCATACTGTGTTGTCATGTGTTGCTACCATACTGTGTTGTCATGTTGTGTTTCTACCATGCTGTGTTGTCATGTGTTGCTACCATGCTGTGTTGTCATGTGTTGTTGTGTTGCTACCATGCTGTGTCTCTACCATGCTGTGTTGTCATGTGTTGCTACCATGCTGTCTTGTCATGTTGTGTCGCTACCATGCTGTGTTGTCATGTTGTGTTGCTACCATGCTGTGTTGTCATGTTGTGTTGCTACCATGCTGTGTTGTCATGTTGTGATGCTGCCATGCTGTGTTGTCATGTTGTGTTGCTGCCATGCTGTGTTGTTGTTTTAGGTCTCTCTTGTTGTGATGTGTGTTTTATCCTATATTTTTATTTTTAATCCCTGTCCCTTTTGCCTTTTGGTAGGCCGTCATTGTAAATAAGAATTTGTTCTTAACTTACTTGCCTAGTTAAATAAAGGTGAAATGAAGCAGACAGTGAATATCCCTTCTCTTTCTCTCTTTTACTCACCCCTTTCTCTCTCTCTCTCTCTCTCTCCCCCCCCTCTCTCTCTCTCTCTCTCTCTCTCTCTCTTTTTTGTTTCTTGTTTTGCGATTGTGCTGTGATTTTAAGAGCCCCTTTAAATAAAGATGGGATTTTGATGTACATAAAGAAAGATATGATCTCTCTGTCTCTTTCTCCTCTTTTCACACGGATGTGACTCTGCATTATTTTTTTATTTCTTTTAAAAACAGCGTCAATGTTCCCTTTAATAAATCTCCCTTCGGGACTGAGCATGCGCAGAGAAGCACGCTGTTGAAGTGAAACGTGTGTTGCTCTAATAATAACACAATATTAAAAGCCACTTTCATTGTAACATATCGAAAAGAAAACCTTGAACTATGCAAGATTTTAGTATGTAAAACTAACTCTGAGAAAAGAAACGTTATTGTAGGGAGAGGCGAATTGGAGTTAGGATTTCATTGCGTTAATGGGAAAAGACCGGTGCTTCATAACCAATCAGAGATGCAGTTAGGTCTGTGTTTACAGCATGAACGGTTCGGTCGGGAAGTAAACTTGTTTTGATTCTTTGCTAGTTATTAATGAGTTATTATCCCAGTTATATCTCATTTCTAGTCATCAATGAAGGAGGGACTGGTTGCTTCCTACAAAAACGTGCACATTTCTAACCATCTTTAAAAAAGACAGTCGGAAAAGACGGTTTTTATGTCTTAAAGGGGCAGTGTTGTAGACTTTTATCTATACAGAAGTATGTGGACACCCCTTTAAAATTTGTGGATTCGGGTTATTTCAGCCAAACCCGTTTGCTGACAGGTGTATAAAATCGAACACACAGCCATGCATTCTCCATAGACAAAACATTGGCTATAGAATGGGCCCCGTACTGAAGAGCTCAGTGACTTTCAACGTGGGTAATCGTCATACAGTAGGATGCCACCTTTCCAACAAGTCAGTCCATCAAATTTCAATCAACTGTAAGTCTTGTTATTGTGAAGTGGAAAACGTCTAGGAGCAACAACGGCTAAGCCGAAACAAGTGGTAGGCCACACAAGCTCACAGAACGAGACCGCCTAGTGCTGAATTGCAAGGCGCATAATAAATCGTCTGTCCTCGGTTGCAAAACACTCACTACCGAGTTTTTTTCCACTTCTGCTTCTGGAAACAATGACTTTTCATCGTTAGCTTCATGCCTACGATCCTCAATGCTCAACGCCAAGCGTCGGTGTAAAGTGGTGTAAAGCTCGCCGCCATCGGACTCTGGAGCAGTGGAAAAGCGTTTTCTGGAGTGATGAATCGCATCTGTGTTTTGGCGGACGCCACGGGGACGCTACCTGCCCCCAAAAAATGCATAGTGCCAACTGTAAAGTTTGGTGGTGGAGGAGGAACAATGGTCTGGGGCTGTTTTTGATGGTTCGGGCTTAGGCCCCTTGAAGGGAAATCTTAACGCTACAGCATACAATAACGTTCAAGACGATTCTGTGCTTCCAACTTTGTGGCAACAGTTTGGGGAAGGTCCTTTCGTGTTTCAGCATGACAATGCCTCCCATGCACAAAGCGTGGTCCATAAAGAAATGGTTTGTCTAGATCGGTGTGGAAGAACTTGACTGTGGCCTGTACAGAGCCCTGACCTCAACCTCCTAATCACCCAACATCAGTGCACATCCTCACTAATGCTCTTATGGCTGAATGGAAGCAAGTCCCCGCAGCAATGTTCCAACATCAAGTGGAAAGCCTTCCCAGAAGAGTGGAGGCTGTTATAGCAGCAAATTGGGGACCAATTCCATATTAATGCCCATGATTTTGGAATGAGATGTTTGAAGAGCAGGTGTCTACAAACGTTTGGTCATGTTGTCTATTTTGAAAACATCTTGAATAATCTACCTTAAAACCTCTTGGGGCTAGGGGGCAGTATTGAGAATTTTGAAAAAAATATGTGCCCATTTTTAACTGCCTCCTACACCAACTCAGAAGCTAGAATATGCATATTATTGTTCAGGTTTGGATAGAAAACACTCTGAATTTTCTAAAACTGTTTGAATGGTGTCTGTAAGTATAACAGAACTCATATGGCAGTCAAAACCCTGAGACAAATTCTGACAGGAAGTGGATACCTGATGTGTTGAATTACCTTTAAGCCGATGCCATTGAAACACACAGGGGCTTATTAATTGTTGAGCACTTCCTATGGCTTCCACTAGATGTCACCAGTCTTTAGAAAGTGTTTTGAGTCTTATACTGTGAGAACTGAACGAACAAGAGCCTTGGAACGGTGGTGGCCGATTAGACTCTGGCGCGCGAGTTCATGTTGGGTACTCTCGTTCCAATACGTTTTAAAAGAGAATGCAATCGTCCGTCTTGAATATTATTCATGTTCTGGTTAAAAAAGGCACTAATGATTTATGCTATACAACGTTTGACATGTTTAAACGAACGTAAATATTTTTTTCCCCCTCGTTTATGAAGACAAGTCCGGCGGGCATAGATCATGTGCTAACAACACGGAGCTTTTTGGACATAAATTATGAGGTTTTTCGAACAAAACTACATTTGTTATGGACCTGGGATTCCTGGAAGTGACATCTGATGAAGAGAATCAAAGGTAATGGATTATTTACATAATATTTTCGATTTTTGATCTCTCCAACATGGCGGTTAGTCTGTATCGCAAAGCGTATTTTTCTGGGCGCAGTGCTCAGATTATTGCAAAGTGTGATTTCCCAGTAAGGTTATTTTTAAATCTGGCAATCCAGTTGCGTTCAAGAGATGTAAATCTATAATTCTTTGAATGACAATATAATATTTTACCAATGTTTTCGAATAGTAATTATTTAATTTGTTGTGCTGATTTGACTGGCGGTATTGGAGGGAAACGATTTCCTCAACATCAACGCCATAGTAAAACGCTGTTTTTGGATATAAATATGAACTTGATAGAACAAAAAATGCATGCATTGTCTAACATAATGTCCTAGGAGTGTCATCTGATGGAGATTGTCAAAGGTTAGTGCATCATTTTAGCTGGTTTTCTGCTTTTGGTGACGCCTGTCTTTGAATTGACAAAACATTACACACAGCTATTGTCAATGTACTCTCCTAACATAATCTAACGTTATGTTTTGCCATAAAGCCTTTTTGAAATCGGACAACGTGGTTAGATTAAGGAGATGTTTATCTTTCAAAGGGTGTAAGATAGTTGTATGTTTGAGAAATTTGAATTATGACATTTAATTGTTTTCAAATTTGGCGCTCTTGATATTTCACCTGTTGTTGATAGGGTGTACCAGGGGTGGGACGCTTGCGTCCCACATAGCCCATAGAGGTTAAAGCGTTTACAGCCACAATGTTGATAGTAAATAGCGAAAACTGAAGTTTTCACAGAATTTTCACAACGTTCAAGTTTTGTTCTCAGGTGACCTGAAATTTGCTCAGTGACGAAAACAATTAGAGGAAGTTTTTTTGGGGGGTCATGTTGAAAACAATACGCACACACACACACACACACACACACACACACACACACACACACACACACACACACACACACACACACACACACACACACACACACACACACACACACATACACACACATAACACACACATACACATAACACACACACACATAACACACACACACATATAACACACACACACACATATAACACACACACACACACACACACACATATAACACACACACACACACACACATATAACACACACACACATATAACACACACACACACATAACACACACACACACACACATAACACACACACACACACATAACACACACACATAACACACAAACACACATAACACACACACACACACACACATAACATGCACACACACACACAGAGCCTAGAGGTTAAGACCTTAAAAGCGTTGGGACACTAACCGAAAGCTTGCTGGTTCAAATCCCCAAGGAGGAAAAATCTGCCCTTCTGCAGTTTGTATTTATTATGGATCCCCATTAGTTCTTGCCAAGGCAGCAGCTACTCTTCCTGGGTTTTTTTATGGATCCCCATTAGTTCCTGTCAAGGCAGCAGCTACTCTTCCTGGGGTCTATTATGGACCCCCATTAGTTCCTGCCAAGGCAGCAGCTACTCTTCCTGGGGTTAATTATTGATCCCCATTAGTTCCTGCCAAGGCAGCAGCTACTCTTCCTGGGGTTTATTATGGATCCCCAATAGTTCCTGTCAAGGCAGCAGCTACTCTTCCTGGGATTTATTATGGATCCCCACTAGTTCCTTCCAAGGCAACAGCTACTCTTCCTGGGGTTTTTTATGGATCTCCAGTAGTTCATGTCATGGCAGCAGCTACTCTTCCTGGGGTTTATTATGGATCCCCATTAGTTCCTGTAATGGCAGCAGCTACTCTTCCTGGGGTTTATTATGGATCCCCATTAGTTCCTGTCATGGCAGCAGCTACTCTTCCTGGGGTTTATTATTGATCCCTGTTAGTTCCTGCCAAGGCAGCAGCTACTCGTCCTGGGGTTTATTATGGATCCCCGTTAGTTCCTACCAAGGCAGCAGCTACTCTACTTGGGGTTTATTATGGATCCCCATTAGTTCCTGCAAAGGCAGCAGCTACTCTTCCTGGGGGTTTATTATGGATCCCCATTAGTTGCTGTCATTGCAGCAGCTACTCTTCCTGGGGTTTTTTATGGATCCCCATTAGTTCCTGCCAAGGCAGCAGCTACTCTTCCTGGGGTTTATTATGGATCCCCATTAGTTTCTGCCAAGGCAGCAACTACTCTTCCTGGGGTTTATTATGTATCCCCATTAGTTCCTGCCAAGGCAGCAGCTACTCTTCTTGGGGTTTATTATGGATCCCCATTAGTTCCTGTAATGGCAGCAGCTACTCTTCCTGGGGTTTATTATGGATCCCCATTAGTTCCTGTCATGGCAGCAGCTACTCTTCCTGGGGTTTATTATGGATCCCCATTAGTTCCTGTCATGGCAGCAGCTACTCTTCCTGGGGTTTATTATGGATCCCCATTAGTTCCTGCCAAGGCAGCAGCTATTCTTCCTGTGGTTTATTATGGATCCCCATTAGTTCCTGCCAAGGCAGCTGCTACTCTTCCTGGGGTGTATTATGTATCCCCATTAGTTCCTGCCAAGGCAGCAGCTACCCTTCCTGGGGTTTATTATGGATCCCCATTAGTTCCTGTCAAGGCAGCAGCTACTCTTCCTGGGGTTTATTATGGATCCCCATTAGTTCCTGCCAAGGCAGCAGCTACTCTTCCTGTGGTTTATTATGGATCCCCGTTAGTTCCTGTCAAGGCTACAGCTACTCTTCCTGGGGTTTATTATGGATCCCCATTAGTTCCTGCCAAGGCAGCAGCTATTCTTCCTGTGGTTTATTATGGATCCCCATTAGTTCCTGCCAAGGCAGCTGCTACTCTTCCTGGGGTGTATTATGTATCCCCATTAGTTCCTGCCAAGGCAGCAGCTACCCTTCCTGGGGTTTATTATGGATCCCCATTAGTTCCTGTCAAGGCAGCAGCTACTCTTCCTGGGGTTTATTATGGATCCCCATTAGTTCCTGCCAAGGCAGTAGCTTCTCTTCCTGGGGTGTATTATGTATCCCCATTAGTTCCTGCCAAGGCAGCAGCTACTCTACCTGGGGTTTATTATGGAACCCCATTAATTCCTCCCAGGGCAGCAGCTACTCTTCCTGGGGTTTATTTGGATCACCATTAGTTCCTGTCAAGGCAGCAGCTACTCTTCCTGGGGTTTATTATGGATCCCCATTACTTCCTGCCAAGGCAGCAGCTACTCTTCCTGGGGTTTATTATGGATCCCCGTTAGTTCCTGTCAAGGCTGCAGCTACTCTTCCTGGGGTTTATTATGGATCCCCATTAGTTCCTGCCAAGGCAGCAGCTACTCTTCCTGGGGTTTATTATGGATCCCCGTTAGTTCCTGCCAAGGCAGCAGCTACTCTTCCTGGGGTTTATTATGGATCCCCGTTAGTTCCTGCCAAGGCAGCAGCTACTCTTCCTGGGGTTTATTATGGATCCCCAATAGTTCCTGCCAAGGCAGCAGCTACTCTTCCTGGGGTTTATTACAGATCCCCATTAGAAAGAGAGGACAGGGGACAGGTTAAGATATATATCTCTCTCTTTACCCTGGACAGACGGACAGACGGACAGGGGACATGTAAAGATGTATCTCTCTCTCTCTACCCTGCCAGACAGAGGGACAGGGGAAAGGGGACAGGTCACGGGGACAGTCTCTCTCTACCCTGCTCTGCTCACTGCTGGCTAAATAAGGCAAAAAGAGAGATGAGAGAGAGAGAGACAGAGAGAGAGAGAGACAGAGAGAGAGAATGACAGAGAGAGAGAGAGAGTTTGTGTGTAAATACCACTGTGTCACAACATCCGCTGGGAGTTTCTCCTCTGATCTTCACTTCCTCCTCTCGTCTTCTCTCTCCGTCTCTCTCTTCTCTCTGTAGATAACATCTCAATGAGTGATAACACAGGAAATGAACTCATAACCAACAAGTGATATACCCAGCTGGCATCACACACACACACACACACATCGTATGACAGAGTGGGTGAGACATACAGGCCCCAGACGATTGGCTAAGAGGGAGGGAGACGCCAACCAGCTCATGCACCACTCTGATTGGACAGGAATAAGGAAGAAGAAGGGGGGGGGGGGGGGGGGGAAGTGTGGAAGGAGGAAGTTTACCTGTAGATATAAAAAGCAGACCAGGTGTAATTTCTAGTCCTCCAGGGCCCGATTGGTGCCCCTAACACACCTGACTCCAGTAGTCACCCAATCACGATCTTCCGTTTAGAATACAATTTTATTAATTCAGCTGAGGGGATGGAGGGTGTTCCACCAATCAGGCCCTCGAAGGACTGGATTTGCCCGCCCACCCACTGGTTCTAAATGCATAGAGTTGTATAGAGTACTCTACTGCCCTCCCCAAATATTTTTGTTTTAGCATTGGCAGTGCCATTTGAGGACTATGACCATTTTGAAGTAGTCAACAAGATGTGGATTTAATGATTATTTTTTTTATGGTTTTGATGAAGGATCACAATCCGTTAAGGTCATCAGAAAGGGATCAGCCAATGAATTAAAAGGGGTTATTTGTTATTGTAGTTTGGTCAGGGCGTGGCAGGGGGTGTTTGTTTAGTTTGTTTCGGGGTTTTTGGTTTATGTTCTATATTTTCTATTTCTATGTGGTTTTTCTAGTTTTTCTATGTCTATGTTAATTTTGTCAATGACCTCTAATCAGAAGCAGCTGTTTCTTGTTCTCTCTGATTGGAGGCCATATTTAGTTGTGTGTGTGTTTTCACTTGTGTTTGTGGGTGGTTGTTTCCTGTTTAGTCTGTGTACCTGATGGGACTGTTTCGTCATTTGTTTTGTTCACGTGTTTTTGTTTTTCTTTCAATAAAAGAAGATGATAAATATACCTGCTGCAGTTTGGTCCACTCCATACGACGAATGTTACACATTTCATAAATACACGTGACAGTCAATCACTAACCTTGGCTTTATACAGGGAGGGAACTTAATTAAACAAATTCAAGAAATGGGACATGAGAAAGTCCTTACCCCAATAACCCAGTATATTGTAGTACCCTGTTCTCACCAGCAGGTGGAGACAGAGAGCTATCTAATCCATCCACACTGTAGTACCCTGTTCTCACCAGCAGGTGGAGACAGAGAGCAATCTAATCCATCCACACTGTAGTACCCTGTTCTCACCAGCAGGTGGAGACAGAGAGCTATCTAATCCAGCCACACTGTAGTACCCTGTTCTCACCAGCAGGTGGAGACAGAGAGCTATCTAATCCAGCCACACTGTAGTACCCTGTTCTCACCAGCAGGTGGAGACAGAGAGCCATCTAATCCATCCACACTGTAGTACCCTGTTCTCACCAGCAGGTGGAGACAGAGAGCCATCTAATCCATCCACACTGTAGTACCCTGTTCTCACCAGCAGGTGGAGACAGAGAGCTATCTAATCCATCCACACTGTAGTACCCTGTTCTCACCAGCAGGTGGAGACAGAGCTATCTAATCCATCCACACTGTAGTACCCTGTTCTCACCAGCAGGTGGAGACAGAGAGCTATCTAATCCATCCACACTGTAGAGTGAGGGCCAGTGTGGAATGAAGAAACCTAGAGAGGAACCAGGCTCTGAGGGGTGGTTAGGAAAAACTCCCCTAGAAAGGGCAGGAACCTAGGAAGAAACCTAGAGAGAAACCAGGCTCCGAGGGGTGGCTAGGAAAAACTCCCTAGAAAGGCCAGAACCTAGGAAGAAACCTAGAGAGGAACCAGGCTATGAGGTGTGGCTAGGAAAAACTCCCCTAGAAAGGGCAGGTACCTAAAAAGAAACCTAGAGAGGAACCAGGCTCTGAGGGGGTGGCTAGGATAAACTCCCCTAGAAAGGGAAGGTACCTCGGAAGAAACCTAGAGAGGAACCAGGCTCTGAGGAGATGGCCAGTCTTCCTCTGGCTGTGCAAGGGTGGATATTATAAGAGTACATTTGCCATTAATAAGGCCATATTGTTCGTCAAGATGTTCAAACGTTCATAAATGACCAGAGACGGAGAGTATAACGTTGTAGTAGTCTAATCTAGAAGTGACCAAAAAAGTTTATGATTTTTTTTTGTTCAACGTTACGAAGATGGGGGAAAAAAAGCTGCCCTTGAAATAGTGTTGATATTTTCGTCAAAAAAAGAAAGAGAGAGATCAGAGTCCAGAGTAACGCCGAGGTCCTTCACAGGTTTATTTGAGACGTCTGTACAACCATCAAGATTAATTGTCAGATCCAACAGAAGATCTCTTTGTTTCTTGGGACCTAGAACTAGCATCTTTGTTTCTTGGGACCTAGAACTAGAATCTCTGTTTCTTGAAATCTAGAACCTCTGTTTCTTGGGACCTAGAACTAGCATCTCTGTTTCTGGGACCTAGAACTAGCATCTCTGTTTCTTGGGACCTAGAACTAGAATCTCTGTTTTTTGGGACCTAGAACTAGCATCTCTATTTCTTGGGATCTAGAACTAGAATCTCTGTTTCTTGAGATCTAGAACCAGCATCTGTTTTTGGGGACCTAGAACTAGCATCTCTGTTTCTTGGGACCTAGAACTAGCATCTCTGTTTCTTGGGACCTAGAACTAGCATCTCTGTTTCTTGGGACCTAGAACTAGCATCTCTGTTTTTTGGGACCTAGAACTAGAATCTCTGTTTTGTCCAAGTTTAAAAGTAAAACATTTGCCATCATCCACTTCCTTATGTTTGAAACATAGGCTTCCAAGGAGGGCAATTTTGGGGCTTCACCATGTTTATGATAAAAAAGAATCCTAATACAGCAAGAAACATACCGTTGCATATCTATCTGTTGTCGCTCTATGTACTGTTGTATATCTATCTGTTGTAGGTCTGTGCTGTTGCATATCTATCTGTTGTAGGTCTGTGCTGTTGCATATCTAACTGTTGTAGGTCTGTGCTGTTGCATATCTATCTGTTGTAACTCTATGTACTGTTGCGTATCTATCTGTTGTAGCTCTATGTGCCATTGCGTATCTATCTGTTGTAGCTCTATGTACTGTTGCATATCTATCTGTTGTAACTCTATGTACCGTGCGTATCCATCTGTTGTAGCTCTATGTGCCGTTGTGTATCCATCTGTTGTAGCTCTATGTGCCGTTGCGTATTTATCTGTTGTAGCTCTATGTGCCTCTCTAACCGGTTGAAAATCAACTGAAAATGTTGTACGTTTCCTCAATGAGGAAAATGTATTGGATTTGCAGCCAGTCACGGCGGTGAGGAGTTGAACAGAGTACCAGGATGTAAACCCTTGTCCGTCGTTTCCCAACACAAACATTTCCATATCACATATCAGAGATATTCAGCATTTTCTGCAGCTTCAACAGGCTTCTCTTAACGTAGCTAATAAAGTGGATCTACCTTTACCTTACGGTCCAAACTGACACACCTGTTGACCGTGTGTGTGTTGATTTGGATATTGCCGTGACAACAGGAGGCTTTTAACACCCCCCCCCCCCCCCTTTAACCACAGATGAACCACACACACACACACGGCCCCAAGAGGGTACTCGTCGTGGTAACCGCCCGTCTGCTGTGGGGTGAAAGGTCAGGGTTCTGCCCGCCTGTGAAATCGCTCGCCTCCGTCAGCCAACACACACAGAGACGGAGTGTGTGTGTGTGTGTGTGTGTAAAGGGGACCCAGAGCCGGATAGAGCTACAGGCTTCAGACTGGGTTAGAGCCAGATAGAGCTACAGGCTTCAGACTGGGTTAGAGCCAGATAGAGCTACAGGCTTCAGACTGGGTTAGAGCCAGATAGAGCTACAGGCTTCAGACTGGGTTAGAGTCAGATAGTTATGAGAGGGTTAGGTAGAAGATGAAGGTTACAGGAGAGAGGGTTAGGTAGAAGATGAAGGTTACAGGAGAGAGGGTTAGGTAGAAGATGAAGGTTACAGGAGAGAGGGTTAGGTAGAAGATGAAGGTTATAGGAGAGGGTTAGGTAGAAGATGAAGGTTATAGGAGAGGGTTAGGTAGAAGATGAAGGTTATAGGAGAGGGTTAGGTAGAAAATGAAGGTTATAGGAGAGGGTTAGGTAGAAAATGAAGGTTATAGGAGAGGGTTAGGTAGAAGATGAAGGTTATAGGAGAGGGTTAGGTAGAAGATGAAGGTTATAGGAGAGGGTTAGGTAGAAGATGAAGGTTATAGGAGAGGGTTAGGTAGAAGATGAAGGTTATAGGAGAGGGTTAGGTAGAAGATGAAGGTTATTGGAGAGGGTTAGGTAGAAGATGAAGGTTATTGGAGAGGGTTAGGTAGAAGATGAAGGTTATTGGAGAGGGTTAGGTAGAAGATGAAGGTTATTGGAGAGGGTTAGGTTGTCACAGGCCAGCTCATAGCCTGTGGCAAAAATGAGAGGACATCGACAACTGGTATAGGCCAATTCAAAATGTTCTTTATTATAAAACAAAACTATTAACTATAAACAGAGAAAAAGGAATGAGGTGTGGAAATGTCATAATGTAAGGTGCATGGATGCGTGAATATGTATGTGTAAACATGACTGAGTGGAAACTAAATACAGCTACAAAGGAACAAACAAAACCGGATCATACCTGGAGGAGCAGGGAGAAAGAGAGCAAGCCCAGCGAGCCAGAAGCTCAGCGAGGAGCCAGACCCGACAGACCAGCCAGACCAGCCAGACCAGGCAGAGGTTAGTGGAGCAGTTGGTTAAATACCCTGAGCCCAGGTGGCTCCAATCACACCAGCTGCAATCACTAACGGGTTAGGTAGAAGATGAAGGTTATAGGAGAGAGGGTTAGGTAGATGATGAAGGTTCCTCGAGAGAGGATTAGGGAGAAGACGAATGTTTAGGGAGAAGACGAAGGTTATAGGAGAGGGTTAGGTAGTAGATGAAGGTTACGGGAGAGAGGGTTAGGTAGAAGATGAAGGTTACAGGAGAGAGGATTAGGGAGAAGACGAAGGTTAAAGGAGAGAGGGTTAGGTAGTAGATGAAGGTTATAGGAGAGAGGGTTAGGTAGAAGATGAAGGTTATGGGAGAGGGTTAGGTAGAAGATGAAGGTTATGGGAGAGAGGGTTAGGTAGAAGATGAAGGATACGGAGAGAGGGTTGGGTAGAAGATGAAGGTTATAGGAGAGAGGGTTAGGGAGAAGATGAAGGTTACAGGAGAGAGGGTTAGGTAGAAGATGAAGGTTATGGGAGAGAGGGTTAGGTAGAAGATGAAGGTTATGGGAGAGAGGGTTAGGTAGAAGATGAAGGTAATGGGAGAGGGTTAGGTAGAAGATGAAGGTTATAGGAGAGAGGGTTAGGGAGAAGATGAAGGTTATAGGACAGAGGGTTAGGTAGAAAATGAAGGTTACAGGAGAGAGGGTTAGGTAGAAGATAAAGGTTACGGGAGAGGGGGTTAGGTAGAAAATGAAGGTTATAGGAGAGAGGGTTAGGTAGAAGATTAAGGTTATGGGAGAGAGGGTTAGGGTTAGGTAGAAGATGAAGGTTACAGGAGAGAGGATTAGGTAGAAGATGAAGGTTACAGGAGAGAGGGTTAGGTAGAAGATGAAGGTTATGGGATAGATAGAAGATGAAGGTTATGGGAGAGAGGGTTAGGGTTAGGTAGAAGATGAAGGGTACGGGAGAGTGGGTTAGTAGAAAATGAAGGTTATAGGAGAGGGTTAGGTAGTAGATGAAGGTTATGGGAGAGGGTTAGGTAGAAGATGAAGGTTATGGGAGAGAGGGTTAGGTAGAAGATGAAGGTTATAGGAGAGAGGGTTAGGTAGAAGATGAAGGTTACAGGAGAGGGTTAGGTAGAAGATGAAGGTTATGGGAGAGAGGGTTAGGGAGAAGATGAAGGTTACAGGAGAGAGGATTAGGTAGAAGTTGAAGGTTATAGGAGAGGGTTAGGGGGTTAGGTAGAAGATGAAGGTTACGGGAGAGAGGGTTAGGGAGAAGATGAAGGTTACAGGAGAGAGGGTTAGGTAGAAGATGAAGGTTATGGGAGAGAGGGTTAGGTAGAAGATGAAGGTTATGGGAGAGAGGGTTAGGTAGAAGATGAAGGTTACAGGAGAGAGGGTTAGGTAGGGGATGAAGGTTACGGGAGAGAGGGTTAGGAAGAAGATGAAGGTTATGGGAGAGAGGGTTAGGTAGAAGATGAAGGTTATAGGAGAGAGGAGAAGGTAGAAGATGAAGATTACGGGAGAGAGGGTTAGGGAGAAGATGAAGGTTACGGGAGAGAGGGTTAGGTAGAAGATGAAGGTTACGGGAGAGAGGGTTAGGTAGAAGATGAAGGTTACAGGAGAGAGGGTTAGGTAGAAGATGAAGGTTTTAGGAGAGAGGGTTAGAGGGTTAGGTAGAAGACGAAGGTTACGGGAGAGAGGGTTAGGGTTATGGAGCAGGAGGAGGAAGAGGATGGGTGGGACAGGATGCTGTGTGATGTCTAGAGGAAGAACAGCATTATGGGTAATGAAGAGAGACACATAGCACTTCCTGTTAGAGAGAACGAGAGGGAGAGTAAGAGAGAGAGAGGGAGAGTGTGAGAGTGAGAGTGAGAGAGAGAGAGAGAGAGAGAGAGAGAGAGAGAGAGAGAGAGACATAGAGAGAGAGAGAGACATAGAGAGAGAGAGAGACATAGAGAGAGAGAGAGAGAGACATAGAGAGAGAGAGAGACATAGAGGGAGAGAGAGACATAGAGGGAGAGAGAGACAGAGGGAGAGACAGAGAGAATCAGAGACTAGATTGTAAATAGTTCTGCAGTAGACCTGAGTTCTGTCTCCATAGCAACATACACTCTGCACCGTCTAACAACCCATCACACTTTCTCATTGGTCAGTTCTCAACCTTCTGTCCCTCTTCTGCTGTTTCCCTCCCTCCCTCCCTCCCTCTCCCCCTCCCTCCATCCCTCCCTCCCTCCTACCCATCTCTCTCTCTGGGGACAAACAGTAGTCTGTCAGGCTGAATATCTCAACCCGTGTAGACTAGACGCTAACCACAACTCAATGAGCACACACACACGCACGCACACACACACACACACACACACACACACACACACACACACACACAGACACACACACACACACATACACACACACACACACACACACACACACACACACACACACACACACACACACACACACACACACACACACACACACACACACACACAGCATCCCTAACAGTAGTACAGCAGGAAGCCTAGCGATTGGGGCAGTAACCCAAAGGTAGCTGGTTCGAATCCCCCTCGGGCCGACAAGGTGAAAACTCTGTAGAAAGACTCCTAACCTTAATTCCTCCAGGTTCTCAGTCGATAATGCCTGACCCCGCCGTGACCCCGTGACCCCGCTCTCTCTGAGGGTGTCCCAGGGGGAGTTGAGATAATGACTGTAACAGTAACCCCCAGCTCTAACCCCCAGCTCTAACAGTAACCCCCAGCTCTAACAGTAACCCCCAGCTCTAACCCCCAGCTCTAACCCCCAGCTCTAACCCCCAGCTCTAACAGTAACCCCCAGCTCTAACAGTAACCCCCAGCTCTAACAGTAACCCCAGCTCTAATAGTAACCCCCAGCTCTAACTGTAACCCCCAGCTCTAACAGTAACCCCCAGCTCTAACAGTAACCCCCAGCTCTACCAGTAACCCCCAGCTCTACCAGTAACCCCCAGCTCTACCAGTAACCCCCAGCTCTACCAGTAACCCCAAGCTCTAACAGTAACCCCCAGCTCTAACAGTAACCCTCAGCTCTAACAGTAACTCCCTGCTCTAACAGTAACCCCCAGCTCTAACCCCCAGCTCTAAGAGTAACCCCCAGCTCTAACCCCCAGCTCTAACAGTAACCCCCAGCTCTAACAGTAACTCCCTGCGCTAACCCCCAACTCTAACAGTAACCCCCAGCTCTAACAGTAACCCCCAGCTCTAAGAGTAACCCCGAGCTCTAACCCCCAGCTCTAACCCCCAGCTCTAACAGTAACCCCCAGCTCTAACAGTAACCCCCACCTCTACCAGTAACCCCCACCTCTACCAGTAACCCCCACCTCTACCAGTAACTCCCACCTCTACCAGTAACCCCCAGCTCTAACAGTAACCCCCAGCTGTAACAGTAACCCCCAGCTCTAACCCCCAGCTCTAACAGCAACCCCCAGCTCTAACAGTAACCCCCAGCTCTAACTGTAACCCCCAGCTCTAACAGTAACACCCAACTCTAACCCCCAGCTCTAACAGTAACCCCCAGCTCTAACCCCCAGCTCTAACAGTAACCCCCAGCTCTAACAGTATCCCCCAGCTCTAACAGTAACCCCCAGATCTAACAGTAACCCCCAGATCTAACAGTAACCCCCAGCTCTAACAGTAACCCCCAGCTCTAACTCCCAGCTCTAACAGTAACCCCCAGCTCTAACAGTAACTCCCAGCTCTAACAGTAACTCCCAGCTCTAACATTAACCCCCAGCTCTAACAGTAACCCCCAGCTCTAACAGTAACCCCCAGCTCTAACCCCCAGCTCTAACAGTAACCCCCAGCTCTAACAGTAACCCCCAGCTCTAACTCCCAGCTCTAACAGTAACCCCCAGCTCTAACCCCCAGCTCTAACAGTAACCCCCAGCTCTAACAGTAACCCCCAGCTCTATCTGTAACTCCCAGCTCTAACATTAACCCTCAGCTCTAACAGTAACCCCCAGCTCTAACCCCCAGCTCTAACAGTAACCCTCAGCTTTAGCCCCCAGCTCTAACAGTAACCGTCAGCTCTAACCCCCAGCTCTAACACCCAGCTCTAACAGTAACCCCCAGCTCTAACAATAACCCCCAGCTCTAACAGTAACCCCCAGCTCTAACAGTACCCCCCAGCTCTAACCCCCAGCTCTAACAGTAACCCCCAGCTCTAAACCCTAAAACTTTTTTTTTTCCCAAGATGGCGTAGCAGTTCAGACGTCCTCTACCCTCCTCTTGTCGTGTCCCGTGTATTTATATATTTACATATTTTTTTTCTTCACTTATCTTTTTATATATATATATTCTTTTTTAATTCTAAAAACTCAACCTCAAAGCACTCTCCTGCAACCCGCCTCACCAATTTAAAAAAATTATGTATTATTTACCTCATCTGAATTCCACAACAGAAGCTAGCAAGAGGTTAGCCATTTTCACTGGCTAACGTTGAAGTTCAGCTAGCCACGGTTAGCTGTCCTCAGCTATCCATTAGCTCGAAAAGCTATCGCCAGTTTTTGTACAGCGCGACTCAGACCAGAGCATACCGGACCTATTCTCTCTCCTTTCCCCGATTTCTACCGCAGGCTCTGGACATTTACACCTGGATCTTGCAGCTAACTAGCTGCTACCTGAGTGACTATTGGCAACGTCGGTCACGGAATTAACACACATTATTACGGAGCTAGCCAGCTAGCCAGCTGAAGAGTTCCGTCAGCCACTCCTGGGCTATTCCTGAGCTAGCCAGCTGAAGTGTCTCCTGGGCTACAACTCACCTATCCTGACCCGTTTTACTGCCGATCCGGAGCCCCATCGGGTCTTCACGACTGGACCACCGACGTTATCTGCCCGAGGGAGTTATCCAACTGGCCCCTCCGTCGCGACGTAACCTGATCGCCCATCTGCGGCCCGCTAATCGTTAGCTGTCTTTTCGGCTGCGATCTGAATAGGTCTACATTTTTCTTGGGCCACTATAACTAACTATTTTGCCAACTTGGACAGGTCCCCCCTTCCACACGGAACCCCACAATTATTGCAACCCCTATTACTAGCCTGTTCAACCTCTCTTTCGTGTCGTCTGAGATTCCCATAGGATGGAAAGCAGCTGCTGTCATCCCCCTCTTCAAAGGAGGTGACACTCTTGACCCAAATTGCTACAGACCTATATCCATCCTACCCTGCCTTTCTAAGGTCTTCGAAAGCCAAGTCAACAAACAGATTACCGACCATTTCGAATCCCACCGCACCCTCTCCGCTATGCAATCTGGTTTCAGAGCTGGTCATGGGTGCACCTCAGCCACGCTCAAGGTCCTAAACGACATCGTAACCTCCATCGATAAGAAACATTACTGTGCTGCCGTATTCATTGACCTGGCCAAAGCTTTTGACTCTGTTAATCACCACATCCTCATCGGCAGACTCAGTAGCCTTGGTTTCTCAAACGATTGCGTCGCCTGGTTCACCAACTACTTCTCTGACAGAGTTCAGTGTGTCAAATCGGAGGGCCTACTGTCTGGACCTCTGGCAGTCTCTATGGGGGTACCACAGGGTTCAAATCTTGGGCCAACTCTTTTCTCTGTATACATAAATGATGTCGCTCTTGCTGCTGGTGAATCTCTGATCCACCTCTACGCAGACGACACCATTCTGTACACTTCTGGCCCTTCTTTGGACACTGTGTTAACAACCCTCCAGACGAGCTTCAATGCCATTCAACTCTCCTTCCGTGATCTCCAACTGCTCCTAAACACAAGTAAAACTAAATGCATGCTCTTCAACCGATCGCTGCCTGCACCTGCCCGCCTGTCCAGCATCACTTCTCTGGACGGTTCTAACTTAGAATTTGTGGACAACTACAAATACCTAGGTGTCTGGTTAGACTGTAAACTCTCCTTCCAGACTCACATCAATCATCTCCAATCCAAAGTGAAATCTCGAATTGGCTTCCTATTTCGCAACAAAGCATCCTTCACTCATGCTGCCAAACATACCCTCGTAAAACTGACCATCCTACCAATCCTCGACTTCGGCGATGTCATTTACAAAATAGCTTCCAATACCCTACTCAACAAGCTGGATGCAGTCTATCACAGTGCCATCCGTTTTGTCACCAAAGCCCCATATACTACCCACCGCTGCGACCTGTACGCTCTCGTTGGCTGGCCTTCGCTTCATAATCGTCGCCAAACACATTGGCTCCAGGTCATCTACAAGACTCTGCTAGGTAAAGTCCCCCCTTATCTCCGCTCACTGGTCACCATAGCAGCACCCACCTGTAGCACGCGCTCCAGCAGGTATATCTCTCTGGTCACCCCTAAAGCCAACTCCTCCTTTGGTCGTCTCTCCTTCCAGTTCTGTGCTGCCAATGACTGGAACGAACTACAAAAATCTCTGAAACTGGAAACACTTATCTCCCTCACTAGCTTTAAGCACCAGCTGTCAGAGCAGCTCACAGATCACTGCACCTGTACATAGCCCATCTATAATTTAGCCCAAACTACTACCTCTTCCCCTACTGTATTTATTTATTTAATTTATTTTGCTCCTTTGCACCATATTATTTATATTTTATCTTTGAACTTTCTTCAAACTACAAATCTACCATTCCAGTGTTTTTCTTGCTATACTTTATTTACTTTGCCACCATGGCATTTTTTTGCCTTTACCTCCCTTATCTCACATCATTTGCTCACATTGTATATAGTCTTATTTTTTTATTTTTTTCATCTACTGCATCATTGATTGTATGTTGTTTTACACCATGTGTAACTCTGTGTTTTTGTATGTTGTCGAACTGCTTTGCTTTATCTTGGCCAGGTCGCAATTGTAAATGAGAACTTGTTCTCAACTTGCCCACCTGGTTAAATAAAGGTGAAATAAAAAATAAATAAAAAAAAACCCAGCTCTAACAGTACCCCCCAGCTCTAACCCCCAGCTCTAACAGTAACCCCCAGCTCTAACCCTCAGCTCTAACCCCCAGCTCTAACAGTACCCCCCAGCTCTAACAGTAACCCTCAGCTCTAACCCCCAGCTCTAACAGTAACCCCCAGCTCTAACAGTAACCCTCAGCTCTAACCCCCAGCTCTAACAGTAACCCCCAGCTCTAACAGTACCCCCCAGCTCTAAGAGTAACCCCCAGCTCTAACAGTAACCCCCAGCTCTAACAGTAACCCCCAGCTCTAACAGTAACCCCCAGCTCTAAAAGTAACCCCCGGCTCTAACAGTTATCCCCAGCTCTAACCCCCAGCTCTAACAGTAACCCCCAGCTCTAACAGTAACCCCCAGCTCTAACAGTAACCACCAGCTCTAACAGTAACCTCCAGCTCTTACCCTCAGCTCTAACAGCAACCCCCAGCTCTAACAGCAACCCCCAGCTCTAACAGTAACCCCCAGCTCTAACAGTAACCCTCAGCTCTAACCCCCAGCTCTAACAGTAACCCCCAGCTCTAACAGTAACCCCCAGCTCTAACCCCCATTCTAACCCCCAGCTCTAACAGTAACCCCCAGCTCTAACAGTAACCCCCAGCTCTAACAGTAACCCCCTGCTCTAACCCCCAGCACTAACAGTAACCCCCAGCTCTAACAGTAACCCCCAGCTCTAACAGTAACCCCCAGCTCTAATAGTAACCCTCGGCTCTAACCCCCAGCTCTAACAGTAACCCCCAGCTCTAAAAGTAACCCCCAGCTCTAACAGTTACCCCCAGCTCTAACCCCCAGCTCTAACAGTAACCCCCAGCTTTAACAGGAACCCCCAGCTCTAACCCCTAGCTTTAACAGTAACCCCCAGCTTTAACAGGAACCCCCAGCTCTAACCCCCAGCTCTAACAGTAACCCCCAGCTCTAACAGTAACCCCCAGCTCTACCAGTAACCCCCAGCTTTAACAGTAACCCCCAGCTCTAACCCCCAGCTCTAACAGTAACCCCCAGTCATCCTCCCCTAACTGGAACAGAACAGCCCTCAGCAATGACCTAGATAACAATCTAACTGTCAAATCAAATCACATTCTATTTGTCACATGGTTGGTAAACAACGGGTCGAGACTAACAGTGAAATGGTTACTTATGGTCCCTCCCCCAACAATACGGAGAGAAAGAATATACAGAAATAATACAAAAGTTACTGTCTCTCTCTATCTACACTATCTATCTCTATCTCTATATCTACACTATCTCTCTATCTACACTATCTATCTCTATATCGCCACTATCTATCTCTCTATCTATCTCTATATCTACTCTATCTATCTCTATATCTACACTATTTCTCTGTCTTTCTCTATCGATACTATCTATCTCTCTATCTATCTCTATATCGCCACTATCTATCTCTCTATCTACGCTATCTATCTCTATATACACTATCTATCTCTCTATCTACACTATCTATCTATATATCTACACTATCTATCTCTATATCTACACTATCTATCTCTATACTATCTATCTCTATATCTACACTATCTATCTCTCTAGCTACACTATCTATCTCTATCTACACTATCTATCTCTATACTATCTATCTCTATATCTACACTATCTATCTCTCAAAATCTACACTATCCATATCTCTTTCTACACTATCTGTCTCTATACTATCTATTTCTATATCTACACTATCTGTCTCTATACTATCTATTTCTATATCTACACTATCTATCTCTCTATCTACACTATCTATCTCTATATCTGCACGATCTATCTCTATACTATCTATCTCTCTGTATATACACTATCTATCTATCTTTCTCTATCGACACTTTCTATCTCTATATCTACACTATCTACCACTCTATCTACACTATCTATCTATCTATCTCTCTATATATACACTATCTATCTATCTCTCTAGCTACACTATCTATGTCTATATCTACACTATCTAGCTCTCTATATCTACACTATCTATCTCTCTATATCTACACCATCTATCTCTCTATATCTACACTATCTATCTCTCAATATCTTCACTATCTATATATCTCTCTATATCTACACTATCTATCTATCTCTCTATATTGCCACTATCTATCGTTCTCTATCGACACTATCTATTTCTCTATATCAACACTTTCTATCTATCTCTCTATATCTACACTATCTATCTCTATATCTACACTATCTATCTCTCTATATCTACACTATGTGTCTCTCTATATCTCCACTATCTTTCGCTCTATATCTACACTATCTATATTGCTCTATATCTTCCTCTCTATATCTACACTATCTACCACTCTATCTACACTATCTATCTCTCTATATCTACACTATCTATCTATCTATATCTGTCTGTCTGGCTGCCTCCCTTTCACGCTCTATCTACACTATCCATCTCAATATCTACACTATCTATCTCTCTCTATCTACACTATCTATCTCTATATCTACACTATCTATCTCTCTATCTACACTATCTATCTCTATATCTACACTATCTATCTCTATATCTACACTATCTATCTCTCTATATCTACACTATGTGTCTCTCTATATCTCCACTATCTTTCGCTCTATATCTACACTATCTATATTGCTCTATATCTTCCTCTCTATATCTACACTATCTACCACTCTATCTACACTATCTATCTCTACATTTACACTATCTATCTCTACATCTACACTATCTATCTCTACATCTACACTATCTATCTCTCTATATCTGTCTGTCTGGCTGCCTCCCTTTCTCTATCTACACTATCTATGTCTCTATCTACGCTATCTATCTCTATATCTACACTATGTATCTCTCTATCTACACTATCTATCTCTCTATCTACAGTATCTATCTCTATATACACTATCTATCTCTATCTACACTATCTATCTCTATACATAGAATATTTATCTATATCTACACTATCTATCTCTATATATAGACTATCTATCTCTATCTACACTAGCTATCTCTATACATAGACTATCTATCTCTAGCTACACTATCTACCTCTATATATAGACTATCTATCTCTATCTACACTATCTATCTCTTTATACACTATTTATCTCTATATCTACACTATCTATCTCTCTATCTACACTATCTATCTCTATATATAGACTATCTATATCTATCTACACTATCTATCTCTATATATGGACTATCTATCTCTTTATACACTATTTATCTCTATATCTACACTATCTATCTCTCTATCTACAGTATCTATCTCTATATACACTATCTATCTCTATCTACACTATCTATCTCTATATATAGAATATTTATCTATATCTACAATATCTATCTCTATATATAGACTATCTATCTCTATCTACACTATCTATCTCTATACATAGACTATCTATCTCTAGCTACACTATCTACCTCTATATATCGACTATCTATCTCTATCTACACTATCTATCTCTTTATACACTATTTATCTCTATATCTACACTATCTATCTCTCTATCTACACTATCTATCTCTATATATAGACTATCTATATCTATCTACACTATCTATCTCTATATATGGACTATCTATCTCTTTATACACTATTTATCTCTATATCTACACTATCTATCTCTCTATCTACAGTATCTATCTCTATATACACTATCTATCTCTATCTACACTATCTATCTCTATATATAGAATATTTATCTATATCTACAATATCTATCTCTATATATAGACTATCTATCTCTATCTACACTATCTATCTCTATACATAGACTATCTATCTCTAGCTACACTATCTACCTCTATATATCGACTATCTATCTCTATCTACACTATCTATCTCTTTATACACTATTTATCTCTATATCTACACTATCTATCTCTCTATCTACACTATCTATCTCTATATATAGACTATCTATATCTATCTACACTATCTATCTCTATATATGGACTATCTATCTCTTTATACACTATTTATCTCTATATCTACACTATCTATCTCTCTATCAACACTATCTATCTCTCTATCTACACTATCTATCTCAATATATAGACTATCTATCTCTATATCTACACTATTTATCTCTATATCAACACTATCTATCACTCTATCAACACTATCTATCTCTATATATAGACTATCTATCTCTATATATAGACTATCTATCTCTATCTACACTATATATCTCTATATATAGACTATCTATCTCTATCTACACTATCTATCTCTATATACAGACTATCTATCTCTATATACACTATTTATCTCTATATCTACACTATCTATCTCTCTATCTACACTATCTATCTCTCTATCTACACTATCTATCTCTATATATAGACTATCTATCTCTCTATCTACACTATCTATCTCTATATTTAGACTATCTATCTCTATATCTACACTATTTATCTCTATATCTACACTCTCTCTCTTTCCTCCCCCCATCTCTCTCTCTCTCTCTCTCTCTCTCTCTCCTCCCCCCATCTCTCTCTCTCTCTCTCTCTCTCTCTCTCTCTCTCAATTCAAGTGAAATAAACAACAACAAATGTACAGTAAACATTGCACTCACAGAAATTTCAAAAGAGTAAAGACGTTTCAATTGTCATATTATGTCTATATTCAGTGTTGTAACGATGTGCAAATTGTTAAAGTACAAAAGGGAAAATAAATAAACATAGGTTGTATTTACTCTCTCCTCTCTCTCTCTCTCTCTCTCTCTCTCTCTCTCTCTCTCTCTCTCTCTCTCACTCTCTCTCTCTCCCCCCTCTCTCTCTCTCTCTCTCTGTCTCTCTCTCTTTCTCTCTCTCTGTCTCTCTCACTCTCGCTCTCTCGCTCTCTGTCAGTCTCTGTCTCTGTCTCTGTCTCTCTCGCTCGCTCTCGCTCTCTCGCTCTCGCTCTCTCTCTCCCTCCCTCTCTCTCTCTCTCTCTGTCTCTGTCTCTCTCTCTTTCTCTCTCTCTGTCATCTGTCTCTGTCTCTGTCTCTCTCTCCCTTTCTCTCTCTCACTCTCGCTCTCTCGCTCTCGCTCTCTGTCATCTCTCTCTCTCTGTCTCTGTCTCTGTCTCTGTCTCTGTCTCTGTCTCTCTCGCTCGCTCTCGCTCTCTCGCTCTCTCTCTGTCTCTCGCTCTCTCTGTCTCTCTCTCTCTGTCTCTCTCTCTCTGTCTCTCTCTCTCTGTCTCTCTCTCTCTGTCCATCCATATCTGTAACCTGAGAGGTGTAATGATGATTAACAGATAAACGACTTGTAACTGTCTATTCATTGTGATGGGTGAGGTTGATATTTGCATGCAAGTGGTGTGTGTGTGTGTGTGTGTGACGTGTGTGTGTGTGTGTGTGTGCGCTGCAGTTCTCTCGCCCATCATCTCCCCGCCCTGTATCCCATCCTCTGCAGCACGGAGCGTGTCTGTATCTGCAGTCAAAGCCAGCGTCGTGCCAACTCTATCCAATCACACAGCACAAAGAACCTCCTTTATTCCAATAGCAGAGCCTCCTTCAACACACACAGCAAACTCTTTTCTTCTTCTTCTTCTCTCTGGTCCTCCGGTCAGAAACGGACGGTTTTCTTCGGTAAAAAAAAAGGATAATGTCTTCTAACGGCTGTTGTAGCGGCGGCGGCGGCGGCGGCGGCGGCGGTGACGTCCTGCAGATCCAACTCGGGTTGATAAACGCGGGGAATAAATATCTAACGGCTGAAACGTTCGGTTTTAAAATCAACGCTTCGGCACCGAGTCTAAAGAAAAAACAGATGTGGACGTTGGAACAGAACACCGGCGGCGACGCGCCGGGAGACTCGAACGGCAACGTGGTGTTTCTCCGGTCGCACCTCAGACGGTATCTGGGTACGGATAAAGACGGGAACGTCACCGGGGAGAGCGAGAGTCGAGGTAAAGACTGCAGGTTCGTGTTAACGGCGCACGATGACGGACGTTGGTCGTTGCTCTCCGAGCCCTACGGGAGATACCTGGGAGGCAGCGAAGATCGGATCAGCTGTTTCGCTCAGGTATTCTTGGTTTCGTAGACTAGACGTAACATAGTTAACGTAAAAAACGGGGGACATTTTAAATGAATGATATATGTTACAGTTGGTATTGTTACAAGACAGAAGAGGGGTTGGGTTGGTTGGGGTGTATAAACATAAACATTTAGCTAGTGACCCTAAGGTTATGTGTTCGAATCTCATCGTGGACAAGTTGAGCATTTTACCTTATTAGAAACGTTGTGATTAGTTAGCATGTTAACCCTAAAAACCCTTTAACCTAACTCCTAACCTCAACCTAATTCCTAACCGTTTAACCTAACTCCTACCCTTAACCTAACTCCTAACCCCTTAACCCCTAACCCCTAGCCTAGCTAACGTTAGCCACAACAAAATTGTAATTTGTAACATAGTGTACAAATTGTAATTCAAAACGTATCATTACGAATTGCAATTCGTAACATACTGAAAATCCAACAAATGTATTTACGTACCGTATGAAACCGTATCATCGTACTAAATGAAAGTGTCTTGGATTTTCCATACAGAATAGTAGGAGATCCTCTGAGACCAGGTTGGAGTGTGTGTGTGTGTGTGTGTGTGTGTGTGTGTGTGTGTGTGTGTGTGTGTGTGTGTGTGTGTGTGTGTGTGTGTGTGTGTGTGTGTGTGTGTGTGTAGCCTGTAAGTGCTTGGGTTTACGAGCAGTGTTGAGGAGTAGTGAGTTAACTTCATTTTGAAGTAGCTTGGTAGTAGCTGAACTAAATTCAAATATAGGTAGTGTTTTCAGTTGTTAATTACTGTTTTAGCATGTAGCGGTGTAGCTAACTACTGGAACTACACACTACTGTTTTAGCATGTAGCGGTGTAGCTAACTACTGGAACTACACACTACTGTTTTAGCATGTAGCGGTGTAGCTAACTACTGGAACTACACACTACTGTTTAACCATGTAGCGGTGTAGCTAACTACTGGAACTACACACTACTGTTTTACCATGTAGCGGTGTAGCTAACCACACACTACTGTTTTAGCATGTAGCGGTGTAGCTAACTACTGGAACTACACACTACTGTTTTAGCATGTAGCGGTGTAGCTAACTACACACTACTGTTTTAGCATGTAGCAGTGTAGCTAACTACACACTACTGTTTTAGCATGTAGCAGTGTAGCTAACTACTGGAACTACACACTACTGTTTACCATGTAGCGGTGTAGCTAACTACTGGAACTACACACTACTGTTTTACCATGTAGTGGTGTAGCTAACTACTGAAACTACACACTACTGTTTTATTATGTAGCGGTGTAGCTAACTACTGGAACTACACACTACTGTTTTACCATGTAGCGGTGTAGCTAACTACTGGAACTACACACTACTGTTTTAGCATGTAGCGATGTAGCTAACTACTGGAACTACACACACTACTGTTTTAGCATGTAGCGGTGTGGCTAACTACTGGAACTACACACTACTGTTTTACCATGTAGCGGTGTAGCTAACTAATGGAACTGCACACTACTGTTTTAGCATGTAGCGATGTAGCTAACTACTGAAACTACACACTTACTGTTTTGAAGTAGTTCCTTTGTTTTTCAGCATCAGACTTGAAACATAGTGTTTAACAGGCTAAATTACACATTATGTTAACATAGGAACCCAAAGTGATGTGTCTTGTGATTTGTAGTTGTTGCCATTTCAGATTTACATATGCTAATTTATCACAAAGTAAGTTAGATGTAGTGAACTACTTTTTCAAGGTATTTTAGTTCAGTAAACTATATTTATATTTATCTTTAGTTTAGTTAAGTAAACTATATTTATCTTATGTTTAGTTCAGTAAACTATATTTATCTTAAGGGGTATTTTAGTTCAGTAAACTATATTTATCTTAAGTTTAGTTCAGTAAACTATATTTATCTTAAGGGGTATTTTAGTTCAGTAAACTGTATTTATCTTTAGTTTAGTTCAGTAAACTATATTTATCTTAAGGGGTATTTTAGTTCAGTAAACTATATTTATCTTAAGTTTAGTTCAGTAAACTGTATTTATCTTAAGGGGTATTTTAGTTCAGTAAACTGTATTTATCTTAAGTTTAGTTCAGTAAACTGTATTTATCTTAAGGGGTATTTTAGTTCAGTAAACTGTATTTATCTTAAGTTTAGTTCAGTAAACTGTATTTATCTTAAGGGGTATTTTAGTTCAGTAAACTGTATTTATCTTAAGGGGTATTTTAGTTCAGTAAACTGTATTTATCTTAAGGGGTATTTTAGTTCAGTAAACTGTATTTATCTTAAGGGGTATTTTAGTTCAGTAAACTGTATTTATCTTAAGTATAGCTTAAGTTCTTTCAGTGTAAAGTAATTGGTAGCTTGGCAAACTATATTTTTCAGAGTAGCTTCCCCCAACGCTGTTTCATGTGTTTTATAGACTGGTTTCTACAGTGAGGGGGGGAAAAGTATTTGATCCCCCTGCTGATTTTGTACGTTTGCCCACTGACAAAGAAATGATCAGTCTATAATTTTAATGGTAGGTTTATTTGAACAGTGAGAGACAGAATAACAACAACAAAAAAGACAGAAAAACGCATGTCAAAAATGTTATAAATTGATTTGCATTTTAATAAGGGAAGTAAGTATTTGACCCCCTCTCAATCAGAAAGATTTCTGGCTCCCAGGTGTCTTTTTTACAGGTAACGAGCTGAGATTAGGACCACACTCTTAAAGGGAGTGCTCCTAACCGCAGTTTGTTACCTGTAAAAAAGACACCTGTCCACAGAAGCAATCAATCAATCAGATTCAATAAATCACTTTGTCACAATTTGACAACTATTGTTGTGAAAAAAAGGTTTATAGATATATTGGTGATCAATTTTTTTTTTACTTTTTCTTTAACTAGTCAGTTAAGAACAAATTCTTATTTTACAATGACGGGTCTACCGGGGAACAGTGGGTTAACTGGCCTTGTTTAGAGGGGGGGCAGAACGACAGATCAGCTCGGGGATTCGTTCTCGCAACCTTTTTGGGTTACTAGTCCAACGTTCTAACCACTAGGCTACTCTGCCGCCCCCCGGGAAATTGGCGGGGGGCGGCAATTTCCCTGAGTTTTAGGAACTTAGTCGTGGTCTCAATTTACAGTTGGGAGTTAGAATTGTCACGGGTGTCGTAGGGTTTAGACCAAGACGCAGCGGGAAAATGTACACTCATCTTCTTTTATTAAAGGACAAAGAAGGAAAAAACAAAACAAACACGACGACAAAGAACAGGCCGGTAGGGCACAAATCTATACACAGCAACAATCTGCCACAAAAAACCCCATGACAAAACAAACTCCTAATTATAGGACCTTCAATCAGAGGCAACGATAACCAGCTGCCTCCAATTGAAGGTCCAACCCCAATTAACTAAACATAGAGCTACAATAGACTAGACAGAACATAGAAATACACTAACATAGAACTAACAAACCCCGGACCACATAAACCAAACACCCCTCTACCGAAATACATAGCCCGAACCACATAAAACAAATACCCTTCTGCCATGTCCTGACCAAACTACAATAACAAATAACCCCTATTACTGGTCAGGACGTGACAAGAATAGTAAAATACACAAGGTGACGTTTTTCGAAATTTGGTTGTGAACCAGCAGTTTCTTTCTCTTTCAATTAGCCCGTGTAAACATTTTCATTTAAATCGCTAAGTTAGTTATCTAAACGTGTTATCATGGTTGAATTACAGCTGGTGGTCCCCTAGTCAGTCTCACTCAGATATCATATTTAAAAACAGCAAACATTTCTCTCCACCTGATAGAAAAAGAAAATGTAGAATTGCAGGAAATGAGTTATAAAATTGCAAAATTGTCTCGGCATTGACTTCCTGTCTAAATAAAGAGACCTTGGTCTCAGCATTGACTTCCTGTCTAAATAAAGAGACCTTGGTCTCAGCATTGACTTCCTGTCTAAATAAAGAGACCTTGGTCTCGGCATTGACTCCCTGTCTAAATAAAGACACCTTGGTCTCAGCATTGACTCCCTGTCTAAACAAAGAGACCTTGGTCTCAGCATTGACTCCCTGTCTAAACAAAGAGACCTTGGTCTCAGCATTGACTCCCTGTCTAAATAAAGAGACCTTGGTCTCAGCATTGACTCCCTGTCTAAACAAAGAGACCTTGGTCTCGGCATTGACTCCCTGTCTAAATAAAGAGACCTTTGTCTCGGCATTGACTCCCTGTCTAAATAAAGACACCTTGGTCTCAGCATTGACTCCCTGTCTAAATAAAGAGACCTTGGTCTCAGCATTGACTCCCTGTCTAAACAAAGAGACCTTGGTCTCGGCATTGACTCCCTGTCTAAATAAAGAGACCTTGGTCTCGGCATTGACTCCCTGTCTAAATAAAGAGACCTTTGTCTCGGCATTGACTCCCTGTCTAAATAAAGAGACCTTGGTCTCGGCATTGACTCCCTGTCTAAACAAAGAGACCTTGGTCTCGGCATTGACTCCCTGTCTAAATAAAGAGACCTTGGTCTCGGCATTGACTCCCTGTCTCTAAATAGGGGGCGCTAAAATGTTTTGGTCGCTGTGTGTGGGGGGTGGGGGTGGATGTGGGTATGCAGACCTGCGAGAAAGGATATGTGTGTGTGTGTATAAACAGGATGTGTGTGTGTGTGTGTGTGTGTGTGTGTGTGTGTGTGTGTGTGTGTGTGTGTGTGTGTGTGTGTGTGTGTGTGTGTGTGTTTCAGACAGTATCAGCAGCAGAGAAGTGGTGTGTCCACCTGGCCATGCATCCCCAGGTAACTAACACACACACACACACACACACACACACACACACACACACACACACACACACACACACACACACACACACACACACACACACACACACACACACACACACACACACACACACACACACACACCTACATACATACATACATACATACAGTTGGAGTCGGAAGTTACATACACCTTAGCCAAATACATTTAAACTCAGTTTTTCACAATTCCTGACATTTAATCCTAGTAAAAATGTCCTGAATTATTTATTTCAGCTTTTATTTCTTTCATCACATTCCCAGTGGGTCAGAAGTTTACATACACTCAATTAGTATTTTGTAGCATATCTTTTAAATTGTTTAACTTGGGTTAAATGTTTTGGGTAGACTTCCACAAGCTTCCCACAATAAGTTGGGTGAATTTTGGCCCATTCCTCCTGACAGAGCTGGTGTAACTGTAATCAGGTTTGTAGGCCTCCTTGCTCGCACACACTTTTTCAGTTCTGCCCACAAATTTTCAATAGGATTGAGGTCAGGGCTTTGTGATGGCCACTCCAATACCTTGACTTTGTTGTCCTTAAGCCATTTTGCCACAACTTTGGAAGTATGCTTGGTGTCATTGTCCATTTGGAAGACCCATTTACAACCAAGCTTTAACTTCATGACTGATGTCTTGAGATGTTGCTTCAATATATCCACACAATTTTCCTCCCTCATGATGCCATTTATTTTGTGAAGTGCACCAGCCCCTCCTGCAGCAAAGCACCCCCACAACATGATGCTGCCACCCCTGTGCTTCACGGTTGGGATGGTGTTCTTCGGCTTGCAAGCGTCACCCTTTTTCCTCCAAACATAACGATGGTCATTATGGCCAAACAGTTCTATTTTTGTTTCATCAGACCAGAGGACATTTCTCCAAATAGTATGATCTTTGTCCCCATGTGCAGTTGCAAACCGTAGTCTGGCTTTATTTATGGCGGTTTTGGAGCAGTGGCTTCTTCCTTGCTGAGCGGATTTTCAGGTTATGTCGATATAGGGACTCTGTCACGACTTCCCCTGAAGTCGGTTCCTCTCCTTGTTCGGGGCGACGTTCGGCGGTCGACGTCACCGGTCTTCTAGCCATCGCCGATCCACCTTTCATTTTCCATTTGTTTTGTCTTGTTTTCCCCACACACCTGGTTTACATTTCCCTCATTACTTGTCGTGTATTTAACCCTTTGTCCCCCCCCCCCCATGTCTGTGTGTGAAATTGTTTATTGTCGAGGTTGGCACGCTTCCGGCTGGTTTGCGCCGGGTTTTGTTTTTATTTACCCTTTGCTTTGTTGCAGCCGATACTTTGTACTTGGGTTTTGTACTTTGTGCTGCCTTACTTGTTCGTTGGGCATTTGTTTCTGTGACGCGGTTGCGTTCTGTGCATTATGATTGCCTCAGTAAAGTTCTTCTTTGTTCACTCATCTCTGCTCTCTTGCGTCCGACTTCCAAGCAACAGCTACACCCATCACCCCTTGACGGACTCATTTTACTGTGGATGTAGATACTTTTGTACCCGTTTCCTCCAGCATCTTCACAAGGTCCTTTGCTGACGTTCTGGGATTAATTTGCACTTTTTGGAACCAAAGTACGTTCACCTCTAGGAGACAGAACGCGTCTCCTTCCTGAGCGGTATGACGGCTGTGTGGTCCCATGGTGTTTATACTTGTTTGTACAGATGATCGTGGTACCTTCAGGCGTTTGGAAATTGCTCCCAAGGACAAACCAGACTTGTGGAGGTCTACAATTATTTTTCTGAGGTCTTGGCTGAGTGTTTTTGATTTCCCCATGATGTTAAGCAAAGAGGCAGTGAGTTTGAAGGTAGGCCTTGAAATACATTCACAGGTACACCTCCAATTGATTCAAATGATGTCAATTAGCCTATCAGAAGCTTCTAAAGCCATGACTTCATTTTCTGGAATTTTCCAAGCTGTTTAAAGGCACAGTCAACTTAGTGTATGTAAACTTCTGACCCACTGGAATTGTGATACAGTGAATTGTAAGTGAAATAATCTGTCTGTAAACAATTGTCGGAAAAATGACTTGTGTCATGTCATGCACAAAGTAGATGTCCTAAACGACTTGCCAAAAACTATAGTTTCTTAACATTAAATTTGTGTAGTGGTTGAAAAACGAGTTTCAATGACTCCTACATAAGTGTATGTAAACTTTCGACTTCAACTGTCCATACATACATACACACATACATACATACATACATACATACATACATACATACATACATACATACATACATACATACATACATACACACACACATACATCACCCTGTCTCTAACCCCTCCCCCTCCCCTCCAGGTGAACCTGTTCAGCCTAACCAGAAAGTGTTATGCCTACCTGACCTTTAACCCCTCCCCACTCCAGGTGAACCTGTTCAGCCTAACCAGGAAGTGTTATGCCCACCTGACCTCTAAACCCCTCCCCCCTCCAGGTGAACCTGTTCAGCCTAACCAGGAAGCGGTATGCCCACCTGACCTTTAACCCCGACCACTCTGAGGTCTCTATAGACCGTGACATCCCGTGGGGGGTTGACTCTCTGATCACCCTGGTTTTCCTGGACCAACGTTACCACCTGCAAACGTCTGATAACCGCTTTCTGAAGAACGACGGCAGCCTCGAGGCCACGCCGGACAAGACCACCGGATACACGCTGGAGTTCCGCTCCGGGAAGGTGGCGTTCAGGGATTGTTCCGGGCGTTACCTGGCGCCGTCGGGTCCCAGCGGGACCATGAAGAGCGGGAAGAACAGCCGCGTGGGGAAGGATGAGATGTTCTCTCTGGAGCAGAGTCACCCTCAGGTGGTTCTCACCGCCGGCAACGAGAGGAACGTCTCCACCAGGCAAGGTAGGACCAACACAACCTTACTAGAACCTCACCAGGCAAGATAGGACCAACACAGCCTTACTAGAACCTTACCAGGGAAGATAGGACCAACACAGCCTTAGTGGAACCTCACCAGGCAATATAGGACCAATACAGCCTTAGTGGAACCTTACTTGAACCTTACCAGGCAAGATAGGACCAACACAACCTTAGTGGAACCTTACTAGAACCTCACCAGGCAAGATAGGAGCAACACAGCCTTAGTGGAACCTTACTAGAACCTTACCAGGGAAGAGAGGATCAACACAACCTTAGTGGAAACTTGCTAGAACCTTACCAGGCAAGATAGGAGCAACACAGCCTTAGTGGAACCTTACTAGAACCTTACCAGGGAAGATAGGACCAACACAACCTTACTAGAACCTTACCAGGCAAGATAGGACCAACACAACCGTAGTGGAACCTTACTAGAACCTTACCAGGGAAGATAGGACCAACACAGCCTTAGCGGAACCTTACTTGAACCTTACCAGGGATGATAGGAGCAACACAACCTTAGTGGAACCTTACTAGAACCTTGCCAGGGAAGATATGAGCAACACAACCTTAGTGGAACCTTACTAGAACCTTGCCAGGGAAGATAGGACCAACACAGCCTTAGTTTAACCTTACTAGAACCTTACCAGGGAAGAACAACAACAACCTAGAACTAGAGCCTTGTAAAACCTTTCCAGAACATCCACCGGGCAAAGTAGGACACGCAGAAAGTGAACGAGGTGATATCTATAACGGGTAGTAGCTAAACAGAATTGACCTCATCTCTTCAAATGGCTCATAACTTTTAAAGGAACAAAAACAAGTTTTTACACAATACAGGAAGTTCCAGTAGAGTATTTATAGTCTGATGAAGAAGAGGATGAAGAAACCCCCTGTGTACCGCGACCCTTTTTATTTCAACGTCTGTGAGGACCTAAAACGATCACGAGCTGTGGTGTCTGGGAAGGGGGTTGATGCTTCCTCTGGAACAGGACAGGAAAGAGAAGAGGAATGTTTTCATTTAGAGAAACTCTTTCCACGTTCCTTCTGGTGACATCACTTCCTCTTCCTCTCTCAGCTGGGGGAGAGAGAGGGGGGGAGGGGGGCTCAGACAGGGTCAGATTAGAGTCTCCTCTCTCAGCTGGGAGAGAGAGGGGGGAGGGGGGCTCAGACAGGGTCAGATTAGAGTCTCCTCTCTCAGCTGGGAGAGAGAGGGGGGGGGGGGGGATCAGACAGGGTCAGATTAGAGTCTCCTCCTAGCTGGGAGAGAGAGAGGGGGGAGGGGGGCTCAGACAGGGTCAGATTAGAGTCTTCCTCCTCCTCCTCTTTCCTCCTCCTCCCCCCTCCTCCTCCTCCTCCTCTTTCCTCCTCCTCCTCTCTCCTCCTCCTCCTCTTTCCCCCTCCTCCTCCTTCTCCTCCCCTCCTCTTTCCTCCTCCTCCCCCCTCCTCCTCCTTCTCCTCCCCTCCCCCCTCCTCCTCCTCTTTCCTCCCCTCCTCCTCTTTCCTCCTCCTCCTCCTCTTCCTCCACCTCCTCTTTCCTCCTCCTCCCCAGATCCTCTTTCCTCCCCTCCTTCTCTTTCCTCCCCTCCTCCGCCCTGCAGCATGTGTTTTCCATCTGCCCCCCTTTCTCTTCCTCCCATTTTCTCTGTTTCAGTCTCTCTCTCTCTCTGCCCTTTTTTCTCTGTCCCCACCTCACCACTGAACACATTTTTCCGCAGAAATTCTATCCGACCTTTGTGGTCGGTCCCAGTTTACAAACTGTGTCTCTGTGTGTGTGTGTGTGTGTGTGTGTGTGTGTGTGTGTGTGTGTGTGTGTGTGTGTGTGTGTGTGTGTGTGTGTGTGTGTGTGTGTGGGGCTGTGTGTGAGGGGGGATGGGGTTAGAAAAGCCTAAGTCAGCAACTGCTTTGAGAAAACTAAACGAGGGAGGAGAGGAGAAAAGAGATCTGCAGACTGAGAGAGACTCAGGGGAGAGAGACTCAGAGGAGAAAAGAGGAGAGAGACTCAGAGGAGAAAAGGGGAGAGAGACTCAGAGGAGAAAAGGGGAGAGAGACTCAGAGGAGAAAAGGGGGAGAGAGGACTCAGAGGAGAAAAGAGGAGAGACTCAGAGGAGAAAAGGGGAGAGAGACTCAGAGGAGAAAAGGGGAGAGAGACTCAGAGGAGAAAAGAGGAGAGAGACTCAGAGGAGAAAAGAGGAGAGAGACTCAGAGGAGAGAGACTCAGAGGAGAAAAGGGGAGAGAGACTCAGAGGAGAAAAGAGGAGAGACTCAGAGGAGAAAAGAGGAGAGAGACTCAGAGGAGAAAAGGGGAGAGAGACTCAGAGGAGAAAAGAGGAGAGAGACTCAGAGGATGAAAGGGGAGAGAGACTCAGAAGAGAGAGACTCAGAGGAGAAAAGGGGAGAGAGACTCGGAGGAGAAAAGGGGAGAGAGACTCAGAGGAGAAAAGAGGAGAGAGACTCAGAGGAGAAAAGAGGAGAGAGACTCAGAGGAGAAAAGAGGAGAGAGACTCAGAAGAGAGAGACTCAGAGGAGAAAAGGGGAGAGAGACTCAGAGGAGAAAAGAGGAGAGAGACTCAGAGGAGACGAGGACAAGGCTGGAGATCACTCTGTCATGCTGATTGAGTTCGAATAACAGACTGGAAGCTTTAAAAGGAGGGTGGTGCTTGGAATCATTGTTTTTCCTCTGTCAACCATGGTTACCTGCAAGGAAACACGTGCCGTCATCATTGCTTTGCACAAAAAGGGCCTCACAGGCAAAGATATTGCTGCCAGTAAGATTGCACCTAAATCAACCATTTATCGGATCATCAAGAACTTCAAGGAGAGCGGTTCAATTGTTGTGAAGAAGGCTTCAGGGCACCCAAGAAAGTCCAGCAAGCGCCAGGACCGTCTCCTAAAGTTGATTCAGCTGCGGGATCGGGGCACCACCAGTACAGAGCTTGCTCAGGAATGGCAGCAGGCAGGTGTTAGTGCATCTGCACGCACAGTGAGGCAAAGACTTTTGGAGGACGGCCTGGTGTCAAGAAGGGCAGCAAAGAAGCCACTTTTCTCCAAGAAAAACATCAGAGACAGACTAATATTCTGCAAAAGGTACAGGGATTGGACTGCTGAGGACTGGGGTAAAGTCATTTTCTCTGATGAATCCCCTTTCCGATTGTTTGGGGCATCCAGAAAAAAAGCTTGTCCGGAGAAGACAAGGTGAGCGCTACCGTCAGTCCTGTGTCATGCCAACAGTAAAGCATCCTGAGACCATTCATGTGTGGGGTTGCTTCTCAGCCAAGGGAGTGGGCTCACTCACAATTTGGCCTACGAACACAGCCATGAATAAAGAATGGTGCCAACACATCCTCCGAGAGCAACTTCTCCCAACCATCCAGGAACAGTTTGGTGACGAACAATGCCTTTTCCAGCATGATGGAGCACCTTGCCATAAGGCAAAAGTGATAACTAAGTGGCTCGGGGAACAAAACATCGATATTTTGGATCCATGGCCAGGAAACTCCCCAGACCTTAATCCCATTGAGAATTTGTGGTCAATCCTCAAGAGGCGGGTGGACAAACAAAAACCCACAAATTCTGACAAACTCCAAGCATTGATTATACAAGAACGGGCTGCCATCAGTCAGGATGTGGCCCAGAAGTTAATTGACAGCATGCCAGGGCGGATTGCAGAGGTCATGAAAAAGAAGGGTCAACACTGCAAATATTGACTCTTTGCATCAACTTCATGTAATTGTCAATAAAAGCCTTTGACACTTATGAAATGCTTGTAATTATACTTCAGTATTCCATTGTAACATCTGACAAAAATATCTAAAGACACTGAAGCAGCAAACTTTGCGGAAATTAATATTTGTGTCAGTCTCAAAACTTTTGGCCACGACTGTATGTGTCGAACTGCTTTGCTTTATCTTGGCCAGGTTGTAAATTGGACAGTGCAGTTAGATTATATCCAATATCAGATATGCCAATATCAGATATGTCTATGTCCCGGGAAATTTTCTTGTTACTTACAACCTCGTGCTAATCGCATTAGCGTACGTTAGCTCAACCGTGGTTGAGAGAATGCCAAGAGTGTGCAAAGCTGTCATCAAGGCAAAGGGTGGCTACTTTGAAGAATCTAAAATACATTTTGATTTGTTCTAACACTTTTTTTGGTTACTACATGATTCCATATGTGTTATTTCATAGTTTTGATGTCTTCACTATTATTCTACAATTGTCATAGGCGTCGTAAAGATTGGACCAAGGCGCAGCGGGTAAAGTGCTCATCTTCTTAATTTATTAAAGAAAACACTTAAACAAAATAAACAAACGACAAAAACAGTCCAGTAAGGTGCACAGACTATACTAGAAACAACCACCCACAAAAACACAAGTGAAAACAAACCCAACTAAATATGGCCTCCAATTAGAGACAACGACAACCAGCTGCCTCTAATTGGAGGTCATTGCCAAAAACCCAACATAGAAATAGAAAACTAGATATACACATATGGGTATTAGTGAGTGATCTAGCATAGACTGGTACTGTATATCTAATATATGATGGGTATTAGTGAGTGATCTACTAGTATAGACTGGTGCTGTATATCTAATATATGATGGGTATTAGTGAGTGATCTAGTATAGACTGGTACTGTATATCTAATATATGATGGGTATTAGTGAGTGATCATCTAGTATAGACTGGTACTGTATATCTAATATATGATGGGTATTAGTGAGTGATCTACTAGTATAGACTGGTACTGTATATCTAATATATGATGGGTATTAGTGAGTGATCTACTAGTATAGACTGTATGATATCTGTGACTCCTCCCCACCTGATCCCAGGCATGGACCTTTCGGCCAATCAGGATGAGGAAGGTGACCAGGAAGTGTTCCAGGTGGAGATGAGTCGTGATACAGGAAATAGGAAGTGTGCGTTCCGGACCGCTGCAGGGAAGTACTGGACCCTGACCTCCACCGGAGGACTGCAGTGTACCGCCTCCACTAAGTAATACACTGTACACACTAATACACACTAATACACACTAATACACACTACACACACTACACACACTACACACACTATACACACTATACACACTATACACACTATACACACTATACACACTATACACACTATATACACTATACACACTATACACACTACACACACTATACACACTATACACACTATACACACACTATACACACTACACACACAGACTCTCTACCTGCGTCTCAGAACCTCTTAACGAAATATGTTATTTTAACTGTGTGTGTGTGCGTGCGTGTGCATGTGTGCGTGCGTGTGTGTGTGTCTGTGTGTGTGTCTGTCTCTGTGTGTGTGTCTCTGTGTGTGTGTGTGTCTCTCTGTGTGTGTGTGTGAGTGCGTGTCTGCGTGCGTGTGCGTGTCTGCGTGCGTGTGCGTGTGTGTGTGTCTGTGTCTGTGTCTGTGCGTGTGTGTCTGTGTGTGTGTGTGCGTGTGTGTGTGTGTGTGTGTGTGCGTGTGTGTGTGTGTGTGTGCGTAGATCAGCTAACAGCCATTTTGACCTGGACTGGTGTGACGGGAAGGTTTCTCTCAAAGCCTCCAACGGGAAATACGTCGCCGCCAAGAGGAACGGACAACTGGCCGCCACCGTCGACAACGCAGGTTAGTCCGTCGCCGTAACCACGGCCACAGCGACCTAGCGACTCTCGTCAATCAATCAACTATTCATTAACTCATCAAACCAATCAGCTAATCAAATCAGTGTTCGATCTGTTTCCTTCCTGTTTTTTTTGTTTGTTTTTTTCCAGGGGAGGCGGAGCAGTTCCTGATGAAGCTTATCAACCGGCCAATCATAGTCCTCCGTGGAGAACACGGTTTCATCGGCTGTCGTAAGGTCGGCACGGGAACGCTGGATTCGAACCGGTCCTCTTACGACGTCTTCCGGCTGGAGTTTAAAGACGGAGGGTACAGCCTCCGAGGTAAACACACCTACTACACAGGGCTCAGATGGAGACTACAGCCTCCCAGGTAAACACACCTACTACACAGGGCTCAGATGGAGACTACAGCCTCCGAGGTAAACACACCTACTACACAGGGCTCAGATGGAGACTACAGCCTCCGAGGTAAACACACCTACTACACAGGGCTCAGATGGAGACTACAGCCTCCCAGGTAAACACACCTACTACACAGGGCTCAGATGGAGACTACAGCCTCCCAGGTAAACACACCTACTACACAGGGCTCAGATGGAGACTACAGACTCCCAGGTAAACACACCTACTACACAGGGCTCAGATGGAGACTACAGCCTCCGAGGTAAACACACCTACTACACAGGGCTCAGATGGAGACTACAGCCTCCGAGGTAAACACACCTACTACACAGGGCTCAGATGGAGACTACAGCCTCCGAGGTAAACACACCTACACAGGGCTCAGATGGAGACTACAGCCTCCGAGGTAAACACACCTACTACACAGGGCTCAGATGGAGACTACAGCCTCCGAGGTAAACACACCTACTACACAGGGCTCAGATGGAGACTACAGCCTCCGAGGTAAACACACCTACTACACAGGGCTCAGATGGAGACTACAGCCTCCTAGGTAAACACACCTACTACACAGGGCTCAGATGGAGACTACAGCCTCCGAGGTAAACACACCTACACAGGGCTCAGATGGAGACTACAGCCTCCGAGGTAAACACACCTACTACACAGGGCTCAGATGGAGACAACAGCCTCCGAGGTAAACACACCTACTACACAGGGTTCAGATGGAGACTACAGCCTCCCAGGTAAACACACCTACTACACAGGGCTCAGATGGAGACTACAGCCTCCGAGATAAACACACCTACACAGGGCTCAGATGGAGACTACAGCCTCCCAGGTAAACACACCTACTACACAGGGCTCAGATGGAGACTACAGCCTCCGAGGTAAACACACCTACTACACAGGGCTCAGATGGAGACTACAGCCTCCGAGGTAAACACACCTACTACACAGGGCTCAGATGGAGACTACAGCCTCCGAGGTAAACACACCTACTACACAGGGCTCAGATGGAGACTACAGCCTCCGAGATAAACACACCTACTACACAGGGCTCAGATGGAGACTACAGCCTCCCAGGTAAACACACCTACACAGGGCTCAGATGGAGACTACAGCCTCCGAGGTAAACACACCTACACAGGGCTCAGATGGAGACTACAGCCTCCGAGGTAAACACACCTACTACACAGGGCTCAGATGGAGACTACAGCCTCCGAGTTAAACACACCTACACATGGCTCAGATGGAGACTACAGCCTCCGAGGTAAACACACCTACTACACAGGGCTCAGATGGAGACTACAGCCTCCGAGGTAAACACACCTACACAGGGCTCAGATGGAGACTACAGCCTCCCAGGTAAACACACCTACTACACAGTGCTCAGATAGAGACTACAGCCTCCGAGGTAAACACACTTACACAGGGCTCAGATGGAGACTACAGCCTCCGAGGTAAACACACCTACACAGGGCTCAGATGGAGACTACAGCCTCCCAGGTAAACACACCTACCACACAGGGCTCAGATGGAGACTACAGCCTCTGAGGTAAACACACCTACACAGGGCTCAGATGGAGACTACAGCCTCCGAGGTAAACACACCTACTACACAGGGCTCAGATGGAGACTACAGCCTCCGAGGTAAACACACCTACTACACAGGGCTCAGATGGAGACTACAACCTCCCAGGTAAACACACCTACTACACAGGGCTCAGATGGAGACTACAGCCTCCCAGGTAAACACACCTACTACACAGGGCTCAGATGGAGACTACAGCCTCCCAGGTAAACACACCTACTACACAGGGCTCAGATGGAGACTAAAGCCTCCGAGGTAAACACACCTACTACACAGGGCTCAGATGGAGACTACAGCCTCCGAGGTAAACACACCTACACAGGGCTCAGATGGAGACTACAGCCTCCGAGGTAAACACACCTACTACACAGGGCTCAGATGGAGACAACAGCCTCCGAGGTAAACACACCTACTACACAGGGCTCAGATGGAGACTACAGCCTCCGAGGTAAACACACCTACTACACAGGGCTCAGATGGAGACTACAGCCTCCGAGGTAAACACACCTACTACACAGGGCTCAGATGAGACTACAGCCTCCCAGGTAAACACACCTACTACACAGGGCTCAGATGGAGACTACAGCCTCCCAGGTAAACACACCTACTACACAGGGCTCAGATGGAGACTACAGCCTCCGAGGTAAACACACCTACACAGGGATCAGATGGAGACTACAGCCTCCGAGGTAAACACACCTACTACACAGGGCTCAGATGGAGACTACAGCCTCCCAGGTAAACACACCTACTACACAGGGCTCAGATGGAGACTACAGCCTCCCAGGTAAACACACCTACACAGGGCTCAGATGGAGACTACAGCCTCCGAGGTAAACACACCTACACAGGGCTCAGATGGAGACTACAGCCTCCGAGGTAAACACACCTACTACACAGGGCTCAGATGGAGACTACAGCCTCCGAGTTAAACACACCTACACATGGCTCAGATGGAGACTACAGCCTCCGAGGTAAACACACCTACTACACAGGGCTCAGATGGAGACTACAGCCTCCGAGGTAAACACACCTACACAGGGCTCAGATGGAGACTACAGCCTCCCAGGTAAACACACCTACTACACAGTGCTCAGATAGAGACTACAGCCTCCGAGGTAAACACACTTACACAGGGCTCAGATGGAGACTACAGCCTCCGAGGTAAACACACCTACACAGGGCTCAGATGGAGACTACAGCCTCCCAGGTAAACACACCTACCACACAGGGCTCAGATGGAGACTACAGCCTCTGAGGTAAACACACCTACACAGGGCTCAGATGGAGACTACAGCCTCCGAGGTAAACACACCTACTACACAGGGCTCAGATGGAGACTACAGCCTCCGAGGTAAACACACCTACTACACAGGGCTCAGATGGAGACTACAACCTCCCAGGTAAACACACCTACTACACAGGGCTCAGATGGAGACTACAGCCTCCCAGGTAAACACACCTACTACACAGGGCTCAGATGGAGACTACAGCCTCCCAGGTAAACACACCTACTACACAGGGCTCAGATGGAGACTAAAGCCTCCGAGGTAAACACACCTACTACACAGGGCTCAGATGGAGACTACAGCCTCCGAGGTAAACACACCTACACAGGGCTCAGATGGAGACTACAGCCTCCGAGGTAAACACACCTACTACACAGGGCTCAGATGGAGACAACAGCCTCCGAGGTAAACACACCTACTACACAGGGCTCAGATGGAGACTACAGCCTCCGAGGTAAACACACCTACTACACAGGGCTCAGATGGAGACTACAGCCTCCGATCTAAACACACCTACTACACAGGGCTCAGATGAGACTACAGCCTCCCAGGTAAACACACCTACTACACAGGGCTCAGATGGAGACTACAGCCTCCCAGGTAAACACACCTACTACACAGGGCTCAGATGGAGACTACAGCCTCCGAGGTAAACACACCTACACAGGGATCAGATGGAGACTACAGCCTCCGAGGTAAACACACCTACTACACAGGGCTCAGATGGAGACTACAGCCTCCCAGGTAAACACACCTACTACACAGGGCTCAGATGGAGACTACAGCCTCCCAGGTAAACACACCTACTACACAGGGCTCAGATGGAGACTACAGCCTCCCAGGTAAACACACCTACTACACAGGGCTCAGATGGAGACTACAGCCTCCCAGGTAAACACACCTACTACACAGGGCTCAGATGGAGACTACAGCCTCCGAGGTAAACACACCTACACAGGGCTCAGATGGAGACTACAGCCTCCGAGGTAAACACACCTACTACACAGGGCTCAGATGAGACTACAGCCTCCCAGGTAAACACACCTACTACACAGGGCTCAGATGGAGACTACAGCCTCCCAGGTAAACACACCTACTACACAGGGCTCAGATGGAGACTACAGCCTCCGAGGTAAACACACCTACACAGGGATCAGATGGAGACTACAGCTTCCGAGGTAAACACACCTACTACACAGGGCTCAGATGGAGACTACAGCCTCCCAGGTAAACACACCTACTACACAGGGCTCAGATGGAGACTACAGCCTCCCAGGTAAACACACCTACTACACAGGGCTCAGATGGAGACTACAGCCTCCCAGGTAAACACACCTACTACACAGGGCTCAGATGGAGACTACAGCCTCCGAGGTAAACACACCTACTACACAGGGCTCAGATGGAGACTACAGCCTCCGAGGTAAACACACCTACTACACAGGGCTCAGATGGAGACTACAGCCTCCGAGATAAACACACCTACTACACAGGGCTCAGATGGAGACTACAGCCTCCCAGGTAAACACACCTACACAGGGCTCAGATGGAGACTACAGCCTCCGAGGTAAACACACCTACACAGGGCTCAGATGGAGACTACAGCCTCCGAGGTAAACACACCTACTACACAGGGCTCAGATGGAGACTACAGCCTCCGAGGTAAACACACCTACACAGGGCTCAGATGGAGACTACAGCCTCCGAGGTAAACACACCTACTACACAGGGCTCAGATGGAGACTACAGCCTCCGAGGTAAACACACCTACACAGGGCTCAGATGGAGACTACAGCCTCCCAGGTAAACACACCTACTACACAGTGCTCAGATAGAGACTACAGCCTCCGAGGTAAACACACCTACACAGGGCTCAGATGGAGACTACAGCCTCCGAGGTAAACACACCTACACAGGGCTCAGATGGAGACTACAGCCTCCCAGGTAAACACACCTACTACACAGGGCTCAGATGGAGACTACAACCTCCCAGGTAAACACACCTACTACACAGGGCTCAGATGGAGACTACAGCCTCCGAGGTAAACACAGCTACACGGGGCTCAGATGGAGACTACAGCCTCCGAGGTAAACACACCTACTACACAGGGCTCAGATGGAGACTACAGCCTCCGAGGTAAACACACATACTACACAGGGCTCAGATGGAGACTACAGCCTCCCAAGTAAACACACCTACACAGGGCTCAGATGGAGACTACAGCCTCCGAGGTAAACACACATACACAGGGCTCAGATGGAGACTACAGCCTCCGAGGTAAACACACCTACTACACAGGGCTCAGATGGAGACTACAGCCTCCGAGGTAAACACACCTACACAGGGCTCAGATGTAGACTACAGCCTCCGAGGTAAACACACCTACTACACAGGGCTCAGATGGAGACTACAGCCTCCGAGGTAAACACACCTACTACACAGGGCTCAGATGGAGACTACAGCCTCCCAGGTAAACACACCTACTACACAGGGCTCAGATGGAGACTACAGCCTCCGAGGTAAACACACCTACACAGGGCTCAGATGGAGACTACAGCCTCCGAGGTAAACACACCTACTACACAGGGCTCAGATGGAGACAACAGCCTCCGAGGTAAACACACCTACTACACAGGGCTCAGATGGAGACTACAGCCTCCGAGGTAAACACACCTACTACACAGGGCTCAGATGGAGACTACAGCCTCCGAGGTAAACACACCTACTACACAGGGCTCAGATGAGACTACAGCCTCCCAGGTAAACACACCTACTACACAGGGCTCAGATGGAGACTACAGCCTCCCAGGTAAACACACCTACTACACAGGGCTCAGATGGAGACAACAGCCTCCGAGGTAAACACACCTACACAGGGCTCAGATGGAGACTACAGCCTCCGAGGTAAACAGACCTACTACACAGGGCTCAGATGGAGACTACAGCCTCCGAGGAAAACACACCTACTACACAGGGCTCAGATGGAGACAACAGCCTCCGAGGTAAACACACCTACTACACAGGGCTCAGATAGAGACTACAGCCTCCCAGGTAAACACACCTACTACACAGGGCTCAGATGGAGACTACAGCCTCCAAGGTAAACACACCTACACAGGGCTCAGATGGAGACTACAGCCTCCCAGGTAAACACACCTACTACACAGGGCTCAGATGGAGACTACAGCCTCCCAGGTAAACACACCTACTACACAGGGCTCAGATGGAGACTACAGCCTCCGAGGTAAACACACCTACTACACAGGGCTCAGATGGAGACTACAGCCTGCGAGGTAAACACACCTACTACACAGCGCTCAGATGGAGACTACAGCCTCCGAGGTAAACACACCTACTACACAGGGCTTAGATGGAGACTACAGCCTCCCAGGTAAACACACCTACTACACAGGGCTCAGATGGAGACTACAGCCTCCGAGGTAAACACACCTACACAGGGCTCAGATGGAGACTACAGCCTCCCAGGTAAACACACCTACTACACAGGGCTCAGATGGAGACAACAGCCTCCGAGGTAAACACACCTACACAGGGCTCAGATGGAGCCTACAGCCTCTGATGTAAACACACCTACTACACAGGGCTCAGATGGAGACTACAGCCTCCGAGGTAAACACACCTACTACACAGGGCTCAGATGGAGACTACAGTCTCCGAGGTAAACACACCTACTACACAGGGCTCAGATGGAGACTACAGCCTCCCAGGTAAACACACCTACTACACAGGGCTCAGATGGAGACTACAGCCTCCGAGGTAAACACACCTACTTCACAGGGCTCAGATGGAGACTACAGCCTCCCAGGTAAACACACCTACTACACAGGGCTCAGATGGAGACTACAGCCTCCCAGGTAAACACACCTACTACACAGGGCTCAGATGGAGACTACAGCCTCCGAGGTAAACACACCTACTACACAGGGCTCAGATGGAGACTACAGCCTCCCAGGTAAACACACCTACACAGGGCTCAGATGGAGACTACAGCCTCCCAGGTAAACACACCTACTACACAGGGCTCAGATGGAGACTACAGCCTCCCAGGTAAACACACCTACTACACAGGGCTCAGATGGAGACTACAGCCTCCAAGGTAAACACACCTACTACACAGGGCTCAGATGGAGACTACAGCCTCCCAGGTAAACACACCTACACAGGGCTCAGATGGAGACTACAGCCTCCGAGGTAAACACACCTACACAGGGCTCAGATGGAGACTACAGCCTCCGAGGTAAACACACCTACTACACAGGGCTCAGATGGAGACTACAGCCTCCAAGGTAAACACACCTACTACACAGGGCTCAGATGGAGACTACAGCCTCCGAGGTAAACACACCTACTACACAGGGCTCAGATGGAGACTACAGCCTCCGAGGTAAACACACCTACCTCACAGGGCTCCAGGAAAATATATTTTAGTTGTTGCCTGAGTCCGTTTTTGGATTTTTTTTCTCCCAAATTCCGTTTTCTTCATTTAGTTTTTTTCCAGGTTTCTGTTTTCCCCTTTTCTGGTTTTCGTTCTCAAAATTACACTTTTTTTTTTACAGGAAAAACTACTTTTATTTTATGTTCTAAGTCCACAACAATGCTTAAATCACATCAGTAGACTGCTTTCAGGTCTGGATATTTTTTGTTGTGAAATATTTAATTTTTGGGGGTGTAGTAACTTTATAATTCCAATGCCCAGCACATCATGTGAGCTGAGTTCATCTCTCCATAAACCGCTCCATCGCTCCATGTCCTTTCCTACTGCTCGGAGCTGAGTTCATCTCTCCATAAACCCCTCCATCGCTCCATGTCCTTTCCTACTGCTCGGAGCTGAGTTCATCTCTCCATAAACTGCTCCATGTCCTTTCCTACTGCTCGGGGCTGAGTTCATCTCTCCATAAACTGCTCCATGTCCTTTCCTACTGCTCGGAGCTGAGTTCATCTCTCCATAAACCACTCCATCGCTCCATGTCCTTTCCTACTGCTCGGAGCTGAGTTCATCTCTCCATAAACCACTCCATCGCTCCATGTCCTTTCCTACTGCTCGGTGCTGAGTTCATCTCTCCATAAACTGCTCCATCGCTCCATGTCCTTTCCTACTGCTCGGGGGCTGAGTTCATCTCTCCATAAACTGCTCCATGTCCTTTCCTACTGCTCGGGGGCTGAGTTCATCTCTCCATAAACTGCTCCATTTCCTTTCCTACTGCTCGGAGCTGAGTTCATCTCTCCACAAACCACTCCATCGCTCCATGTCCTCTCCTACTGCTCGGAGCTGAGTTCATCTCTCCATAAACTGCTCCATGTCCTTTCCTACTGCTCGGGGCTGAGTTCATCCCTCCATAAACCACTCCATCGCTCCATGTCCTTTCCTACTGCTCGGGGCTGAGTTCATCTCTCCATAAACCACTCCATCGCTCCATGTCCTTTCCTACTGCTCGGGGCTGAGTTCATCTCTCCATAAACTGCTCCATGTCCTTTCCTACTGCTCGGGGCTGAGTTCATCTCTCCATAAACCGCTCCATGTCCTTTCCTACTGCTCGGGGGCTGAGTTCATCTCTCCATAAACCGCTCCATCGCTCCATGTCCTTTCCTACTGCTCGGGGGCTGAGTTCATCTCTCCATAAACCACTCCATCGCTCCATGTCCTTACCTACTGCTCGGAGCTGAGTTCATCTCTCCATAAACTGCTCCATGTCCTTTCCTACTGCTCGGGGCTGAGTTCATCTCTCCATAAACCGCTCCATCGCTCCATGTCCTTTCCTACTGCTCGGGGGCTGAGTTCATCTCTCCATAAACCACTCCATCGCTCCATGTCCTTTCCTACTGCTCGGAGCTGAGTTCATCTCTCCATAAACTGCTCCATGTCCTTTCCTACTGCTCGGGGCTGAGTTCATCTCTCCATAAACTGCTCCATGTCTTTTCCTACTGCTCGGAGCTGAGTTCATCTCTCCATAAACCACTCCATCGCTCCATGTCCTTTCCTACTGCTCGGAGCTGAGTTCATCTCTCCATAAACTGCTCCATGTCCTTTCCTACTGCTCGGGCTAAAAACCACTCCACGCTCACAGGGGGAGGGGGGGGGGGGGGGGGGGACTGCCGCTCCAAATTGAGGTTGTTCTGAGAACAAAAGGGGTTGCAACTCAATATTAGGAAGGTGTTCCTAATATTTTGGTATAATCTCTGTCTCCTTCCTCTCTAGATTCACTGGGGAAGTTCTGGTGCGTGGGGGAAGAGTCCGCAGTTGTTTGCAACGGGGACACGCCCACCTACTTCCTGTTTGAGCTGTGTGACTACAACAAGATGGCGGTGCGAGCGCCGGAGGGGCGGTACCTTAAAGGAGACCACGCTGGTGTTCTAAAGGCCAATGCTGAAGGGGTGGACAACGCAACACTCTGGGAGTACTGACCGCTCTATAAAGTTTAACATACATCATTCTGGGTAACTTCAATTACCCCACTGTAGATATCCTTTAAATAAGTATACTCCGTCTGTTATGACTTTATATGGGCATATGGAATGTATGGAATAAAAAGGAAGGTTTCAGACTTTCCTAAGTCTGAGGGTGAGTTTTAACCTTCCCTAAGTCTGAGGGTGGGTTTTAACCTCCCTGAGTCTGAGGGTGGGTTTTAACCTCCCTGAGTCTGAGGGTGGGTTTTAACCTCCCTGAGTCTGAGGGTGGGTTTTAACCTTCCTGAATCTGAGGGTGGGTTTTAACCTTCCTGAATCTGAGGGTGAGTTTTAACCTCCCTGAGTCTGAGGTGGGTTTTAACCTTCCCTAAGTCTGAGGGTGGGTTTTAACCTCCCTGAGTCTGAGGGTGGGTTTTAACCTCCCTGAGTCTGAGGGTGGGTTTTAACCTCCCTGAGTCTGAGGGTGGGTTTTAACCTTCCTGAATCTGAGGGTGGGTTTTAACCTTCCTGAATCTGAGGGTGAGTTTTAACCTCCCTGAGTCTGAGGGTGGGTTTTAACCTCCCTGAATCTGAGGGTGGGTTTTAACCTCCCTGAGTCTGAGGGTGGGTTTTAACCTCCCTGAGTCTGAGGGTGGGTTTTAACCTCCCTGAGTCTGAGGGTGGGTTTTAACCTCCCTGAGTCTGAGGGTGGGTTTTAACCTTCCTGAATCTGAAGGTGGGTTTTAACCTCCCTGAGTCTGAGGGTGGGTTTTAACCTCCCTAAGTCTGAGGGTGGGTTTTAACCTCCCTAAGTCTGAGGGTGGGTTTTAACCTTCCTGAATCTGAAGGTGGGTTTTAATCTTCCTGAATCTGAAGGTGGGTTTTAACCTCCCTGAGTCTGAACTTTAACTTAACTTAACTTACCACCCAGGGCTTTTTACTTGTGACATGTAGTTAAATGCACTAAAGAGGAACCAATGGGTTCATAATGAAGATACAAACCTCCAGAGTCCTTTTTAAACGTGTCCGTTTTCAGAGGATAAAGATACGAACATTTTAAAAAACCCAACTGCATAGTTATAGAACACTGTAACAAAATGGAAGAAAATGAAACGGAATCTACAAGAACCAAATATCATTTCCTATAAACAAAACACTATTGAAGAATCCTTGGATAGCTTTTCACAATTCACAGGCGTTGGTCCACATGGAAAACTAAAGGCATTTTCTATGACAGAATATATTTTTAAAAAAAGCAATTACAATTTAAACATGCAACTTAAAAAAAAAAAAAAGGTTTATTCCACCAAATGTCGATTTTGAAATATTTTGGACATCAGAGCAACCTTGAGAGAATCTTATTAATTGAGTCAGAAAATTATGTTCATATGATAGGGAAGATGTACACTATTGGTCAAAAGTTTTACATCACCTACTCATTCAAGGGTTTTTCTTTATTTTTTACTATTTTGTACATTGTAGAATAATAGTGAAGACATCAAAACTATGAAATAACACATATGGAATGATGTAGCAACCAAAAAAGTGAGGAGGAAGAGGAGGAAGATGACCTGGCCTCCACAATCCCACTACCTCAACCAAACTGAGATGGTTTGGGATGAGTCGGACCGCAGACTGAAGGAAAAGCAGCCAACAAGTGCTCAGCATATGAGGGAACTCCTTCAAGACTGTTGGAAAAACATTCCAGGTGAAGCTGGTTGAGAGAATGCCAAGAGTGTGCAAAGCTGTCATCAAGGCAAAGGGTGGCTACTTTGAAGAATCTCAAATATAAAATATATTTTGATTTGTTTAACACTTTTTTTTTGGTTACTACATGATTCCATATGTGTTATTTCATAGTTTTGACGTCTTCACTATTATTCTACAATGTAGAAAATAGTACAAAATAAAGAAAAACCCTGGAATGAGTAGGTGTGGCAGGCACAATGGCAGAATCATGTCTTAAGTGTAAAACTAACAATGTCTCGATAATCCGTGCATTCTGGGAAAGTTATGACATCATAAAGTTATGTCCTGAGTTGGAACGTTGGCTGTCGGTAGTAAACAACTAGACAATGTAAACTTCCTTTTGAAATCCGTCTGTCTGTATATTTCAAGACATGACATATGAGGGGGTTGTAAGAGACCCAATTTGAGGGGGCCATACTTTTCTCGTCAATGATTTAGGAAACAAACCGTTGACTTAATAAACTGGAAATCAAAATGATCCATCCATCATTACAACAGCGGATGAATCCAAAATGTTTATTTAAATATTGAAAAAACCGTGTGTGGGGCCTACGGAGAAAAATTCACAACAGTGCGATTTGAGTCCATGTTTCATAAGAGTTCTACAAGCCACCGGAACGTTCCAGTGGAGGAAGGAGGATGAGGGGGGAGGGGAGGGGAGGAAGGAGGATGAGGGGGGAGGGAGGGAGGGAGGGGAGGAAGGAGGATGAGGGGGGAGGGAGGGAGGGAGGGAGGGGAGGAAGGAGGATGAGGGGGGAGGGAGGGAGGGAGGGAGGGAGGGGTGGGTGGGTGGGGAGGGAGGGAGGGAGACATATGGGACGTGTATAGTAGCAGTGGGAACATGTGGGTCTGAGCGGAAGTGATGTCATTGGTGTTTGGTAACGTTAGGGGTCTGTTTGGGGTCTTTGTTTACGTGTGTTGTCATTGTAAAATTCTATTTAAAAAATGAAAACACTCACACTTTACAGTTATACAGTTTACAGTTATACACTTTACAGTTAACACTCACACTTTACAGTTATACACTTTACAGTTAACACTCACACTTTACAGTTATACACTTTACAGTTATACTACACTTTACAGTTATACAGTTTACAGTTATACACTTTACAGTTATACACTTTACAGTTAACACTCACACTTTACAGTTAACACTCACACTTTACAGTTATACACTTTACAGTTATACAGTTTACAGTTATACTACATTTTACAGTTATACAGTTTACAGTTATACACTTTAAAGTTATACACTTTACAGTTAATATGGGGCTAAATATAGGGGCTATATGGGGCTAAATATAGGGGCTATATGGGGCTAAATATAGGGGCTATATGGGGCTAAATATAGGGGCTATATGAGGCTAAATATAGGGGCTATAAGGGGCTAAATATAGGGGCTATATGGGGCTAAATATAGAGGCTATATGGGGCTAAATATAGCGGCTATATAGGGCTAAATATAGGGGCTATATGGGGCTAAATATAGGGGCTATATGGGGCTAAATATAGGGTCTATATGGGGCTAAATATAGGGGCTATATGGGGCTAAATATAGGGGCTATATGGGGCTAAATATAGGGGCTATATGGGGCTAATACTGGAAACCCCCTAACTGGAAATTTCTCACCTGTCTGAACTCTTTAACCCTCTCAGAGACAGGACGTTTCTCACCTGTCTGAACTCATTAACCCTCTCAGAGACAGGACGTTTCTCACCTGTCTCATCTCTTTAACCATCTCAGAGACAGGACATTCCTCACCTGTCTGAACTCTTTAACCATGTCAGAGACAGGACGTTTCTCATCTGTCTGAACTCTTTAACCATGTCAGAGACAGGACGTTTCTCACCTGTCTGAACTCTCAGAGACAAAGTCTGTATCCCAAATAGCACCATAATCCCTAGCCCCTGTACAGGGCATTATGACCTTTAGACCAGGGACGGCCCATTTCACCAGCGAGGGCAAAAGTAGTGCACTGTATAGGGTACGGGTATTCAGATTGGATCCCTATGAGGTCAAGAGCCCATTGGTTCTCTGTTCTGGCTGATCATTATTTACACCCACCTGTTGTCCCAGGTCTAAATCAGGCCCTGATTTAGAGGGGAATCACCCACGTGTTGTCCCAGGTCTAAATCAGGCCCTGATTTAGAGGGGAATATCACCCACGTGTTGTCCCAGGTCTAAATCAGGCCCTGATTTAGAGGGGATATCACCAACGTGTTGTCCCAGGTCTAAATCAGGCCCTGATTTAGAGGGGATATCACCCA